>NW_028134968.1:0-107827 GCF_964662115.1 Mustela nivalis | reverse complement strand
ATCCTCGACCTTCGGGGGTCCCATCCCTGGCGGTCTACCATGGGGCCAGGCCCATCACAAAGTCTGGTCTGGAATGCTCGCCTGCTTCCCCAACCTTCCGCTTCCGGGGTCCTGTCCCTCATGGCCTCCATATTGGAAAACCTTAGTCCCGCAGCCACGCATCTCCCAACCACGCAGTCTCCATCGGCGCCTCCTGGTGCTTCAGACAACGCTCAGAGTGTGATAAACCTGTATGACCAAAATGAGGTCATCCCCATCCTTGACCGCCCGATCTACCCGAAAGACGGAGGCGCACACCAGGCCACCACCCGTCCTTCAACTCTGCTCCGGGAACGCTCCACTGTGCCGGCGTGCCCAGGTGGGCCGCTTCTTTTCCGTGCCATTTCGGGGCGGCAGCAACAAGCCCTGGGCGAGAAAGGGCCCTGGGCCATGGAGAGCAGGGCTGTCCGCAGGGCTGCCCTACGCCGGCCAATTCTCACGAGCGTTCTGCCCAAACCAATCCTGGTTTGGGCAGAACGCTCGTGAGAATTGGCCGGAAAACGCCCGGCGAAGTCATTCGGGCGCTGCACGTCTGCTGGGCCGACCCCCCCGGGGCCTTGAAGGGCATTGTGAGTGTCCGCAACCGATCACCGCCAGGAGGCAATCCACAAGATGGAATGCAGCGAGGACAACGCCCGTGGATCCTCGACCTGCGGGGGTCCCATCCCTGGCGCTCTACCATAGGGCCAGGCCCATCACGAAGTCCGGTTTGGAACGCTCACCTGCCTCCCCAACCTTCTGCTTCCGGGGTCCTGTCCCTCATGGCCTCCATATTGGAAACCCTTAGTCCCGCAGCCACGCATCTCCCAACCACGCAGTCTGCATCGGCGTCCCCTGGTGCTTCGGACAACCCTCAGAGTGAGATAAACCTGTTCACCAAAATGAGGTCATCCCCATCCTTTGCCGCCCCATCTACCTGAAAGACGGAGGCGCACACCAGTCCACCACCCGCCCTTCAACTCTGAGCCGGGAACACTCCACTGCGCCGGCGTGCCCAGTTGGGCCGCTTCTTTTCCGTGCCATTTCTGGGCGGCAGCAACAAGCCCTGGGCGAGAAAGGGCCCTGGGCGATAAAGGGCCCTGGGCCATGGAGAGCAGGGCTGTCCGCAGGGCTGACCTACGCCGGCCAATTCTCACGAGCGTTCTGCCCAAACCAATCCTGGTTTGGGCAGAACGCTCGTGAGAATTGGCCGGAAAACGCCTGGCGAAGTCATTCGGGCGCTGCACGTCTGCTGGGCCGCCCCACCCCGGGGCCTTGAAGGGCATTGTGAGTGTCCGCACCGGATCGCCGCCAGGAGGCACGCCACAAGATGGAATGCAGCGAGGACAACGCCCGTGGATCCTCGACCTGCGGGGGTCCCATCCCTGGCGGTCTACCATGGGGCCTGGCCCATCACAAAGTCCGGTCTGGAACACTCGCCTGCTTCCCCAACCTTCCGCTTCCGGGGTCCTGTCCCTCATGGCCTCCATATTGGAAACCCTTAGTCCCGCAGCCACGCATCTCCCAACCACGCAGTCTCCAACGGCGCCTCCTGGTGCTTCAGACAACGCTCAGAGTGTGATAAACCTGTATGACCAAAATGAGGTCATCCCCATCCTTGAACGCCCGATCTACCCGAAAGACGGAGGCGCACACCAGGCCACCACCCGTCCTTCAACTCTGCTCCGGGAACGCTCCACTGCGCCGGCGTGCCCAGGTGGGCCGCTTCTTTTCCGTGCCATTTCGGGGCGGCAGCAACAAGCCCTGGGCGAGAAAGGGCCCTGGGCCTTGGAGAGCAGGGCTGTCCGCAGGGCTGCCCTACGCCGGCCAATTCTCACGAGCGTTCTGCCCAAACCAATCCTGGTTTGGGCAGAACGCTCGTGAGAATTGGCCGGAAAACGCCCGGCGAAGTCATTCGGGCGCTGCACGTCTGCTGGGCCGACCCCCCCGGGGCCTTGAAGGGCATTGTGAGTGTCCGCAACCGATCACCGCCAGGAGGCAATCCACAAGATGGAATGCAGCGAGGACAACGCCCGTGGATCCTCGACCTGCGGGGGTCCCATCCCTGGCGCTCTACCATAGGGCCAGGCCCATCACGAAGTCCGGTTTGGAACGCTCACCTGCCTCCCCAACCTTCTGCTTCCGGGGTCCTGTCCCTCATGGCCTCCATATTGGAAACCCTTAGTCCCGCAGCCACGCATCTCCCAACCACGCAGTCTGCATCGGCGTCCCCTGGTGCTTCGGACAACCCTCAGAGTGAGATAAACCTGTTCACCAAAATGAGGTCATCCCCATCCTTTGCCGCCCCATCTACCTGAAAGACGGAGGCGCACACCAGTCCACCACCCGTCCTTCAACTCTGAGCCGGGAACACTCCACTGCGCCGGCGTGCCCAGTTGGGCAGCTTCTTTTCCGTGCCATTTCTGGGCGGCAGCAACAAGCCCTGGGCGAGAAAGGGCCCTGGGCGATAAAGGGCCCTGGGCCATGGAGAGCAGGGCTGTCCGCAGGGCTGACATACGCCGGCCAATTCTCACGAGCGTTCTGCCCAAACCAATCCTGGTTTGGGCAGAACGCTCGTGAGAATTGGCCGGAGAACGCCTGGCGAAGACATTCGGGCGCTGCACGTCTGCTGGGCCGCCCCACCCCGGGGCCTTGAAGGGCATTGTGAGTGTCCGCACCGGATCGCCGCCAGGAGGCACTCCACAAGATGGAATGCAGCGAGGACAACGCCCGTGGATCCTCGACCTGCGGGGGTCCCATCCCTGGCGGTCTACCATGGGGCCTGGCCCATCACAAAGTCCGGTCTGGAACGCTCGCCTGCTTCCCCAACCTTCCGCTTCCGGGGTCCTGTCCCTCATGGCCTCCATATTGGAAACCCTTAGTCCCGCAGCCACGCATCTCCCAACCACGCAGTCTCCATCGGCGCCTCCTGGTGCTTCAGACAACGCTCAGAGTGTGATAAACCTGTATGACCAAAATGAGGTCATCCCCATCCTTGACCGCCCGATCTACCCGAAAGACGGAGGCGCACACCAGGCCACCACCCGTCCTTCAACTCTGCTCCGGGAACACTCCACTGCGCCGGCGTGCCCAGGTGGGCCGCTTCTTTTCCGTGCCATTTCGGGGCGGCAGCAACAAGCCCTGGGCGAGAAAGGGCCCTGGGCCATGGAGAGCAGGGCTGTCCGCAGGGCTGCCCTACGCCGGCCAATTCTCACGAGCGTTCTGCCCAAACCAATCCTGGTTTGGCCAGAACGCTCGTGAGAATTGGCCGGAAAACGCCCGGCGAAGTCATTCGGGCGCTGCACGTCTGCTGGGCCGACCCCCCCGGGGCCTTGAAGGGCATTGTGAGTGTCCGCAACCGATCACCGCCAGGAGGCAATCCACAAGATGGAATGCAGCGAGGACAACGCCCGTGGATCCTCGACCTGCGGGGGTCCCATCCCTGGCGCTCTACCATAGGGCCAGGCCCATCACGAAGTCCGGTTTGGAACGCTCACCTGCCTCCCCAACCTTCTGCTTCCGGGGTCCTGTCCCTCATGGCCTCCATATTGGAAACCCTTAGTCCCGCAGCCACGCATCTCCCAACCACGCAGTCTGCATCGGCGTCCCCTGGTGCTTCGGACAACCCTCAGAGTGAGATAAACCTGTTCACCAAAATGAGGTCATCCCCATCCTTTGCCGCCCCATCTACCTGAAAGACGGAGGCGCACACCAGTCCACCACCCGTCCTTCAACTCTGAGCCGGGAATACTCCACTGCGCCGGCGTGCCCAGTTGGGCCGCTTCTTTTCCGTGCCATTTCTGGGCGGCAGCAACAAGCCCTGGACGAGAAAGGGCCCTGGGCGATAAAGGGCCCTGGGCCATGGAGAGCAGGGCTGTCCGCAGGGCTGACCTACGCCGGCCAATTCTCACGAGCGTTCTGCCCAAACCAATCCTGGTTTGGGCAGAACGCTCGTGAGAATTGGCCGTAGAACGCCTGGCGAAGTCATTCGGGCGCTGCACGTCTGCTGGGCCGCCCCACCCCGGGGCCTTGAAGGGCATTGTGAGTGTCCGCACCGGATCGCCGCCAGGAGGCACGCCACAAGATGGAATGCAGCGAGGACAACGCCCGTGGATCCTCGACCTGCGGGGGTCCCATCCCTGGCGGTCTACCATGGGGCCTGGCCCATCACAAAGTCCGGTCTGGAACGCTCGCCTGCTTCCCCAACCTTCCGCTTCCGGGGTCCTGTCCCTCATGGCCTCCATATTGGAAACCCTTAGTCCCGCAGCCACGCATCTCCCAACCACGCAGTCTCCATCGGCGCCTCCTGGTGCTTCAGACAACGCTCAGAGTGTGATAAACCTGTATGACCAAAATGAGGTCATCCCCATCCTTGACCGCCCATTCTACCCGAAAGACGGAGGCGCACACCAGGCCACCACCCGTCCTTCAACTCTGCTCCGGGAACGCTCCACTGCGCCGGCGTGGCCAGGTGGGCCGCTTCTTTTCCGTGCCATTTCGGGGCGGCAGCAACAAGCCCTGGGCGAGAAAGGGCCCTGGGCCATGGAGAGCAGGGCTGTCCGCAGGGCTGCCCTACGCCGGCCAATTCTCACGAGCGTTCTGCCAAACCAATCCTGGTTTGGGCAGAACGCTCGTGAGAATTGGCCGGAAAACGCCCGGCGAAGTCATTCGGGCGCTGCACGTCTGCTGGGCCGACCCCCCCGGGGCCTTGAAGGGCATTGTGAGTATCCGCAACCGATCACCGCCAGGAGGCAATCCACAAGATGGAATGCAGCGAGGACAACGCCCGTGGATCCTCGACCTGCGGGGGTCCCATCCCTGGCGCTCTACCATAGGGCCAGGCCCATCACGAAGTCCGGTTTGGAACGCTCACCTGCCTCCCCAACCTTCTGCTTCCGGGGTCCTGTCCCTCATGGCCTCCATATTGGAAACCCTTAGTCCCGCAGCCACGCATCTCCCAACCACGCAGTCTGCATCGGCGTCCCCTGGTGCTTCGGACAACCCTCAGAGTGAGATAAACCTGTATGACCAAAATGAGGTCATCCCCATCCTTTGCCGCCCCATCTACCTGAAAGACGGAGGCGCACACCAGTCCACCACCCGTCCTTCAACTCTGAGCCGGGAACACTCCACTGCGCCGGCGTGCCCAGTTGGGCCGCTTCTTTTCCGTGCCATTTCTGGGCGGCAGCAACAAGCCCTGGGCGAGAAAGGGCCCTGGGCGATAAAGGGCCCTGGGCCATGGAGAGCAGGGCTGTCCGCAGGGCTGACCTACGCCGGCCAATTCTCACGAGCGTTCTGCCCAAACCAATCCTGGTTTGGGCAGAACGCTCGTGAGAATTGGCCGGAAAACGCCTGGCGAAGTCATTCGGGCGCTGCACGTCTGCTGGGCCGCCCCACCCCGGGGCCTTGAAGGGCATTGTGAGTGTCCGCACCGGATCGCCGCCAGGAGGCACGCCACAAGATGGAATGCAGCGAGGACAACGCCCGTGGATCCTCGACCTGCGGGGGTCCCATCCCTGGCGGTCTACCATGGGGCCTGGCCCATCTCAAGGTCCGGTCTGGAACGCTCGCCTGCTTCCCCAACCTTCCGCTTCCGGGGTCCTGTCCCTCATGGCCTCCATATTGGAAACCCTTAGTCCCGCAGCCACGCATCTCCCAACCACGCAGTCTCCATCGGCGCCTCCTGGGGCTTCAGACAACGCTCAGAGTGTGATAAACCTGTATGACCAAAATGAGGTCATCCCCATCCTTGACCGCCCGATCTACCCGAAAGACGGAGGCGCACACCAGGCCACCACCCGTCCTTCAACTCTGCTCCGGGAACGCTCCACCGCGCCGGCGTGCCCAGGTGGGCCGCTTCTTTTCCGTGCCATTTCGGGGCGGCAGCAACAAGCCCTGGGCGAGAAAGGGCCCTGGGCCATGGAGAGCAGGGCTGTCCGCAGGGCTGTCCTACGCCGGCCAATTCTCACGAGCGTTCTGCCCAAACCAATCCTGGTTTGGGCAGAACGCTCGTGAGAATTGGCCGGAAAACGCCCGGCGAAATCATTCGGGCGCTGCACGTCTGCTGGGCCGACCCCCCCGGGGCCTTGAAGGGCATTGTGAGTGTCCGCACCGGATCGCCGCCAGGAGGCACTCCACAAGATGGAATGCAGCGAGGACAACGCCCGTGGATCCTCGACCTGCGGGGGTCCCATCCCTGGCGCTCTACCATAGGGCCAGGCCCATCACGAAGTCCGGTTTGGAACGCTCACCTGCCTCCCCAACCTTCTGCTTCCGGGGTCCTGTCCCTCATGGCCTCCATATTGGAAACCCTTAGTCCCGCAGCCACGCATCTCCCAACCACGCAGTCTGCATCGGCGTCCCCTGGTGCTTCGGACAACCCTCAGAGTGAGATAAACCTGTATGACCAAAATGAGGTCATCCCCATCCTTTGCCGCCCCATCTACCTGAAAGACGGAGGCGCACACCAGTCCACCACCCGTCCTTCAACTCTGAGCCGTGAACACTCCACTGCGCCGGCGTGCCCAGTTGGGCCGCTTCTTTTCCGTGCCATTTCTGGGCGGCAGCAACAAGCCCTGGGCGAGAAAGGGCCCTGGGCGATAAAGGGCCCTGGGCCATGGAGAGCAGGGCTGTCCGCAGGGCTGACCTACGCCGGCCAATTCTCACGAGCGTTCTGCCCAAACCAATCCTGGTTTGGGCAGAACGCTCGTGAGAATTGGCCGGAAAACGCCTGGCGAAGTCATTCGGGCGCTGCACGTCTGCTGGGCCGCCCCACCCCGGGGCCTTGAAGGGCATTGTGAGTGTCCGCACCGGATCGCCGCCAGGAGGCACGCCACAAGATGGAATGCAGCGAGGACAACGCCCGTGGATCCTCGACCTGCGGGGGTCCCATCCCTGGCGGTCTACCATGGGGCCTGGCCCATCTCAAGGTCCGGTCTGGAACGCTCGCCTGCTTCCCCAACCTTCCGCTTCCGGGGTCCTGTCCCTCATGGCCTCCATATTGGAAACCCTTAGTCCCGCAGCCACGCATCTCCCAACCACGCAGTCTCCATCGGCGCCTCCTGGGGCTTCAGACAACGCTCAGAGTGTGATAAACCTGTATGACCAAAATGAGGTCATCCCCATCCTTGACCGCCCGATCTACCCGAAAGACGGAGGCGCACACCAGGCCACCACCCGTCCTTCAACTCTGCTCCGGGAACGCTCCACCGCGCCGGCGTGCCCAGGTGGGCCGCTTCTTTTCCGTGCCATTTCGGGGCGGCAGCAACAAGCCCTGGGCGAGAAAGGGCCCTGGGCCATGGAGAGCAGGGCTGTCCGCAGGGCTGCCCTACGCCGGCCAATTCTCACGAGCGTTCTGCCCAAACCAATCCTGGTTTGGGCAGAACGCTCGTGAGAATTGGCCGGAAAACGCCCGGCGAAGTCATTCGGGCGCTGCACGTCTGCTGGTCCGCCCCACCCCGGGGCCTTGAAGGGCATTGTGAGTGTCCGCACCGGATCGCCGCCAGGAGGCACTCCACAAGATGGAATGCAGCGAGGACAACGCCCGTGGATCCTCGACCTGCGGGGGTCCCATCCCTGGCGGTCTACCATGGGGCCTGGCCCATCACAAAGTCCGGTCTGGAACGCTCGCCTGCTTCCCCAACCTTCCGCTTCCGGGGTCCTGTCCCTCATGGCCTCTATATTGGAAACCCTTAGTCCCGCAGCCACGCATCTCCCAACCACGCAGTCTGCATCGGCGTCCCCTGGTGCTTCGGACAACCCTCAGAGTGAGATAAACCTGTTCACCAAAATGAGGTCATCCCCATCCTTTGCCGCCCCATCTACCTGAAAGACGGAGGCGCACACCAGTCCACCACCCGTCCTTCAACTCTGAGCCGGGAACACTCCACTGCGCCGGCGTGCCCAGTTGGGCCGCTTCTTTTCCGTGCCATTTCTGGGCGGCAGCAACAAGCCCTGGGCGAGAAAGGGCCCTGGGCGATAAAGGGCCCTGGGCCATGGAGAGCAGGGCTGTCCGCAGGGCTGAACTACGCCGGCCAATTCTCACGAGCGTTCTGCCCAAACCAATCCTGGTTTGGGCAGAACGCTCGTGAGAATTGGCCGGAAAACGCCTGGCGAAGTCATTCGGGCGCTGCACGTCTGCTGGGCCGCCCCACCCCGGGGCCTTGAAGGGCATTGTGAGTGTCCGCACCGGATCGCCGCCAGGAGGCACTCCACAAGATGGAATGCAGCGAGGACAATGCCCGTGGATCCTCGACCTGCGGGGGTCCCATCCCTGGCGGTCTACCATGGGGCCTGGCCCATCACAAAGTCCGGTCTGGAACGCTCGCCTGCTTTCCCAACCTTCCGCTTCCGGGGTCCTGTCCCTCATGGCCTCCATATTGGAAACCCTTAGTCCCGCAGCCACGCATCTCCCAACCACGCAGTCTCCATCGGCGCCTCCTGGTGCTTCAGACAACGCTCAGAGTGTGATAAACCTGTATGACCAAAATGACGTCATCCCCATCCTTGACCGCCCGATCTACCCGAAAGACGGAGGCGCATACCAGGCAACCACCCGTCCTTCAACTCTGCTCCGGGAACGCTCCACTGCGCCGGCGTGCCCAGGTGGGCCGCTTCTTTTCCGTGCCATTTCGGGGCGGCAGCAACAAGCCCTGGGCGAGAAAGGTCCCTGGGCCATGGAGAGCAGGGCTGTCCGCAGGGCTGCCCTACGCCGGCCAATTCTCACGAGCGTTCTGCCCAAACCAATCCTGGTTTGGGCAGAACGCTCGTGAGAATTGGCCGGAAAACGCCCGGCGAAGTCATTCGGGCGCTGCACGTCTGCTGGGCCGACCCCCCCGGGGCCTTGAAGGGCATTGTGAGTGTCCGCAACCGATCACCGCCAGGAGGCAATCCACAAGATGGAATGCAGCGAGGACAACGCCCGTGGATCCTCGACCTGCGGGGGTCCCATCCCTGGCGCTCTACCATAGGGCCAGGCCCATCACGAAGTCCGGTTTGGAACGCTCACCTGCCTCCCCAACCTTCTGCTTCCGGGGTCCTGTCCCTCATGGCCTCCATATTGGAAACCCTTAGTCCCGCAGCCACGCATCTCCCATCCACGCAGTCTGCATCGGCGTCCCCTGGTGCTTCGGACAACCCTCAGAGTGAGATAAACCTGTTCACCAAAATGAGGTCATCCCCATCCTTTGCCGCCCCATCTCCCTAAAGACGGAGCTCCACACCAGTCCACCACCCGTCCTTCAACTCTGAGCCGGGAACACTCCACTGCGCCGGCGTGCCCAGTTGGGCCGCTTCTTTTCCGTGCCATTTCTGGGCGGCAGCAACAAGCCCTGGGCGAGAAAGGGCCCTGGGCGATAAAGGGCCCTGGGCCATGGAGAGCAGGGCTGTCCGCAGGGCTGACCTACGCCGGCCAATTCTCACGAGCGTTCTGCCCAAACCAATCCTGGTTTGGGCAGAACGCTCGTGAGAATTGGCCGGAAAACGCCTGGCGACGTCATTCGGGCGCTGCACGTCTGCTGGGCCGCCCCACCCCGGGGCCTTGAAGGGCATTGTGAGTGTCCGCACCGGATCGCCGCCAGGAGGCACTCCACAAGATGGAATGCAGCGAGGACAACGCCCGTGGATCCTCGACCTGCGGGGGTCCCATCCCTGGCGGTCTACCATGGGGCCTGGCCCATCACAAAGTCCGGTCTGGAACGCTCGCCTGCTTCCCCAACCTTCCGCTTCCGGGGTCCTGTCCCTCATGGCCTCCATATTGGAAACCCTTAGTCCCGCAGCCACGCATCTCCCAACCACGCAGTCTCCATCGGCGCCTCCTGGTGCTTCAGACAACGCTCAGAGTGTGATAAACCTGTATGACCAAAATGAGGTCATCCCCATCCTTGACCGCCCGATCTACCCGAAAGACGGAGGCGCACACCAGGCCACCACCCGTCCTTCAACTCTGCTCCGGGAACGCTCCACTGCGCCGGCGTGCCCAGGTGGGCCGCTTCTTTTCCGTGCCATTTCGGGGCGGCAGCAACAAGCCCTGGGCGAGAAAGGGCCCTGGGCCATGGAGAGCAGGGCTGTCCGCAGGGCTGCCCTACGCCGGCCAATTCTCACGAGCGTTCTGCCCAAACCAATCCTGGTTTGGGCAGAACGCTCGTGAGAATTGGCCGGAAAACGCCCGGCGAAGTCATTCGGGCGCTGCACGTCTGCTGGGCCGACCCCCCCGGGGCCTTGAAGGGCATTGTGAGTGTCCGCAACCGATCACCGCCAGGAGGCAATCCACAAGATGGAATGCAGCGAGGACAACGCCCGTGGATCCTCGACCTGCGGGGGTCCCATCCCTGGCGCTCTACCATAGGGCCAGGCCCATCACGAAGTCCGGTTTGGAACGCTCACCTGCCTCCCCAACCTTCTGCTTCCGGGGTCCTGTCCCTCATGGCCTCCATATTGGAAACCCTTAGTCCCGCAGCCACGCATCTCCCAACCACGCAGTCTGCATCGGCGTCCCCTGGTGCTTCGGACAACCCTCAGAGTGAGATAAACCTGTATGACCAAAATGAGGTCATCCCCATCCTTTGCCGCCCCATCTACCTGAAAGACGGAGGCGCACACCAGTCCACCACCCGTCCTTCAACTCTGAGCCGGGAACACTCCACTGCGCCGGCGTGCCCAGTTGGGCAGCTTCTTTTCCGTGCCATTTCTGGGCGGCAGCAACAAGCCCTGGGCGAGAAAGGGCCCTGGGCGATAAAGGGCCCTGGGCCATGGAGAGCAGGGCTGTCCGCAGGGCTGACCTACGCCGGCCAATTCTCACGAGCGTTCTGCCCAAACCAATCCTGGTTTGGGCAGAACGCTCGTGAGAATTGGCCGGAGAACGCCTGGCGAAGTCATTTGGGCGCTGCACGTCTGCTGGGCCGCCCCACCCCGGGGCCTTGAAGGGCATTGTGAGTGTCCGCACCGGATCGCCGCCAGGAGGCACTCCACAAGATGGAATGCAGCGAGGACAACGCCCGTGGATCCTCGACCTGCGGGGGTCCCATCCCTGGCGGTCTACCATGGGGCCTGGCCCATCACAAAGTCCGGTCTGGAACGCTCGCCTGCTTCCCCAACCTTCCGCTTCCGGGGTCCTGTCCCTCATGGCCTCCATATTGGAAACCCTTAGTCCCGCAGCCACGCATCTCCCAACCACGCAGTCTCCATCGGCGCCTCCTGGTGCTTCAGACAACGCTCAGAGTGTGATAAACCTGTATGACCAAAATGAGGTCATCCCCATCCTTGACCGCCCGATCTACCCGAAAGACGGAGGCGCACACCAGGCCACCACCCGTCCTTCAACTCTGCTCCGGGAACGCTCCACTGCGCCGGCATGCCCAGGTGGGCCGCTTCTTTTCCGTGCCATTTCGGGGCGGCAGCAACATGCCCTGGGCGAGAAAGGGCCCTGGGCCATGGAGAGCAGGGCTGTCCGCAGGGCTGCCCTACGCCGGCCAATTCTCACGAGCGTTCTGCCCAAACCAATCCTGGTTTGGGCAGAACGCTCGTGAGAATTGGCCGGAGAACGCCTGGCGAAGTCATTCGGGCGCTGCACGTCTGCTGGGCCGCCCCACCCCGGGGCCTTGAAGGGCATTGTGAGTGTCCGCACCGGATCGCCGCCAGGAGGCACTCCACAAGATGGAATGCAGCGAGGACAACGCCCGTGGATCCTCGACCTGCGGGGGTCCCATCCCTGGCGGTCTACCATGGGGCCTGGCCCATCACAAAGTCCGGTCTGGAACGCTCGCCTGCTTCCCCAACCTTCCGCTTCCGGGGTCCTGTCCCTCATGGCCTCCATATTGGAAACCCTTAGTCCCGCAGCCACGCATCTCCCAACCACGCAGTCTCCATCGGCGACTCCTGGTGCTTCAGACAACGCTCAGAGTGTGATAAACCTGTATGACCAAAATGAGGTCATCCCCATCCTTGACCGCCCGATCTACCCGAAAGACGGAGGCGCACACCAGGCCACCACCCGTCCTTCAACTCTGCTCCGGGAACGCTCCAATGCGCCGGCGTGCCCAGGTGGGCCACTTCTTTTCCGTGCCATTTCGGGGCGGCAGCAACAAGCCCTGGGCGAGAAAGGGCCCTGGGCCATGGAGAGCAGGGCTGTCCGCAGGGCTGCCCTACGCCGGCCAATTCTCACAAGCGTTCTGCCCAAACCAATCCTGGTTTGGGCAGAACGCTCGTGAGAATTGGCCGGAAAACGCCCGGCGAAGTCATTCGGGCGCTGCACGTCTGCTGGGCCGACCCCCCCGGGGCCTTGAAGGGCATTGTGAGTGTCCGCAACCGATCACCGCCAGGAGGCAATCCACAAGATGGAATGCAGCGAGGACAACGCCCGTGGATCCTCGACCTGCGGGGGTCCCATCCCTGGCGCTCTACCATAGGGCCAGGCCCATCACGAAGTCCGGTTTGGAACGCTCACCTGCCTCCCCAACCTTCTGCTTCCGGGGTCCTGTCCCTCATGGCCTCCATATTGGAAACCCTTAGTCCCGCAGCCACGCATCTCCCAACCACGCAGTCTGCATCGGCGTCCCCTGGTGCTTCGGACAACCCTCAGAGTGAGATAAACCTGTATGACCAAAATGAGGTCATCCCCATCCTTTGCCGCCCCATCTACCTGAAAGACGGAGGCGCACACCAGTCCACCACCCGTCCTTCAACTCTGAGCCGGGAACACTCCACTGCGCCGGCGTGCCCAGTTGGGCCGCTTCTTTTCCGTGCCATTTCTGGGCGGCAGCAACAAGCCCTGGGCGAGAAAGGGCCCTGGGCCATGGAGAGCAGGGCTGTCCGCAGGGCTGCCCTACGCCGGCCAATTCTCACGAGCGTTCTGCCCAAACCAATCCTGGTTTGGCCAGAACGCTCGTGAGAATTGGCCGGAAAACGCCCGGCGAAGTCATTCGGGCGCTGCACGTCTGCTGGGCCGACCCCCCCGGGGCCTTGAAGGGCATTGTGAGTGTCCGCAACCGATCACCGCCAGGAGGCAATCCACAAGATGGAATGCAGCGAGGACAACGCCCGTGGATCCTCGACCTGCGGGGGTCCCATCCCTGGCGCTCTACCATAGGGCCAGGCCCATCACGAAGTCCGGTTTGGAACGCTCACCTGCCTCCCCAACCTTCTGCTTCCGGGGTCCTGTCCCTCATGGCCTCCATATTGGAAACCCTTAGTCCCGCAGCCACGCATCTCCCAACCACGCAGTCTGCATCGGCGTCCCCTGGTGCTTCGGACAACCCTCAGAGTGAGATAAACCTGTATGACCAAAATGAGGTCATCCCCATCCTTTGCCGCCCCATCTACCTGAAAGACGGAGGCGCACACCAGTCCACCACCCGTCCTTCAACTCTGAGCCGGTAACACTCCACTGCGCCGGCGTGCCCAGTTGGGCCGCTTCTTTTCCGTGCCATTTCTGGGCGTCAGCAACAAGCCCTGGGCGAGAAAGGGCCCTGGGCGATAAAGGGCCCTGGGCCATGGAGAGCAGGGCTGTCCGCAGGGCTGACCTACGCCGGCCAATTCTCACGAGCGTTCTGCCCAAACCAATCCTGGTTTGGGCAGAACGCTCGTGAGAATTGGCCGGAAAACGCCTGGCGAAGTCATTCGGGCGCTGCACGTCTGCTGGGCCGCCCCACCCCGGGGCCTTGAAGGGCATTGTGAGTGTCCGCACCGGATCGCCGCCAGGAGGCACTCCACAAGATGGAATGCAGAGAGGAAAACGCCCGTGGATCCTCGACCTGCGGGGGTCCCATTCCTGGCGGTCTACCATGGGGACTGGCCCATCACAAAGTCCGGTCTGGAACGCTCGCCTGCTTCCACAACCTTCCGCTTCCGGGGTCCTGTCCCTCATGGCCTCCATATTGGAAACCCTTAGTCCCGCAGCCACGCATCTCCCAACCACGCAGTCTCCATCGGCGCCTCCTGGTGCTTCAGACAACGCTCAGAGTGTGATAAACCTGTATGACCAAAATGAGGTCATCCCCATCCTTGACCGCCCGATCTACCCGAAAGACGGAGGCGCACACCAGGCCACCACCCGTCCTTCAACTCTGCTCCGGGAACGCTCCACTGCGCCGGCGTGCCCAGGTGGGCCACTTCTTTTCCGTGCCATTTCGGGGCGGCAGCAACAAGCCCTGGGCGAGAAAGGGCCCTGGGCCATGGAGAGCAGGGCTGTCCGCAGGGCTGCCCTACGCCGGCCAATTCTCACGAGCGTTCTGCCCAAACCAATCCTGGTTTGGGCAGAACGCTCGTGAGAATTGACCGGAAAACGCCCGGCGAAGTCATTCGGGCGCTGCACGTCTGCTGGGCCGACCCCCCCGGGGCCTTGAAGGGCATTGTGAGTGTCCGCAACCGATCACCGCCAGGAGGCAATCCACAAGATGGAATGCAGCGAGGACAACGCCCGTGGATCCTCGACCTGCGGGGGTCCCATCCCTGGCGCTCTACCATAGGGCCAGGCCCATCACGAAGTCCGGTTTGGAACGCTCACCTGCCTCCCCAACCTTCTGCTTCCGGGGTCCTGTCCCTCATGGCCTCCATATTGGAAACCCTTAGTCCCGCAGCCACGCATCTCCCAACCACGCAGTCTGCATCGGCGTCCCCTGGTGCTTCGGACAACCCTCAGAGTGAGATAAACCTGTATGACCAAAATGAGGTCATCCCCATCCTTTGCCGCCCCATCTACCTGAAAGACGGAGGCGCACACCAGTCCACCACCCGTCCTTCAACTCTGAGCCGGGAACACTCCACTGCGCCGGCGTGCCCAGTTGGGCCGCTTCTTTTCCGTGCCATTTCTGGGCGGCAGCAACAAGCCCTGGGCGAGAAAGGGCCCTGGGCGATAAAGGGCCCTGGGCCATGGAGAGCAGGGCTGTCCGCAGGGCTGACCTACGCCGGCCAATTCTCACGAGTGTTCTGCCCAAACCAATCCTGGTTTGGGCAGAACGCTCGTGAGAATTGGCCGGAAAACGCCTGGCGAAGTCATTCGGGCGCTGCACGTCTGCTGGGCCGCCCCACCCCGGGGCCTTGAATGGCATTGTGAGTGTCCGCACCGGATCGCCGCCAGGAGGCACGCCACAAGATGGAATGCAGCGAGGACAACGCCCGTGGATCCTCGACCTGCGGGGGTCCCATCCCTGGCGGTCTACCATGGGGCCTGGCCCATCACAAAGTCCGGTCTGGAACGCTCGCCTGCTTCCACAACCTTCCGCTTCCGGGGTCCTGTCCCTCATGGCCTCCATATTGGAAACCCTTAGTCCCGCAGCCACGCATCTCCCAACCACGCAGTCTCCATCGGCGCCTCCTGGTGCTTCAGACAACGCTCAGAGTGTGATAAACCTGTATGACCAAAATGAGGTCATCCCCATCCTTGACCGCCCGATCTACCCGAAAGACGGAGGCGCACACCAGGCCACCACCCGTCCTTCAACTCTGCTCCGGGAACGCTCCACTGCGCCGGCGTGCCCAGGTGGGCCGCTTCTTTTCCGTGCCATTTCGGGGCGGCAGCAACAAGCCCTGGGCGAGAAAGGGCCCTGGGCCATGGAGAGCAGGGCTGTCCGCAGGGCTGCCCTACGCCGGCCAATTCTCACGAGCGTTCTGCCCAAACCAATCCTGGTTTGGGCAGAACGCTCGTGAGAATTGGCCGGAAAACGCCCGGCGAAGTCATTCGGGCGCTGCACGTCTGCTGGGCCGACCCCCCCGGGGCCTTGAAGGGCATTGTGAGTGTCCGCAACCGATCACCGCCAGGAGGCAATCCACAAGATGGAATGCAGCGAGGACAACGCCCGTGGATCCTCGACCTGCGGGGGTCCCATCCCTGGCGCTCTACCATAGGGCCAGGCCCATCACGAAGTCCGGTTTGGAACGCTCACCTGCCTCCCCAACCTTCTGCTTCCGGGGTCCTGTCCCTCATGGCCTCCATATTGGAAACCCTTAGTCCCGCAGCCACGCATCTCCCAACCACGCAGTCTGCATCGGCGTCCCCCGGTGCTTCGGACAACCCTCAGAGTGAGATAAACCTGTTCACCAAAATGAGGTCATCCCCATCCTTTGCCGCCCCATCTACCTGAAAGACGGAGGCGCACACCAGTCCACCACCCGTCCTTCAACTCTGAGCCGGGAACACTCCACTGCGCCGGCGTGCCCAGTTGGGCCGCTTCTTTTCCGTGCCATTTCTGGGCGGCAGCAACAAGCCCTGGGCGAGAAAGGGCCCTGGGCGATAAAGGGCCCTGGGCCATGGAGAGCAGGGCTGTCCGCAGGGCTGAACTACGCCGGCCAATTCTCACGAGCGTTCTGCCCAAACCAATCCTGGTTTGGGCAGAACGCTCGTGAGAATTGGCCGGAAAACGCCTGGCGAAGTCATTCGGGCGCTGCACGTCTGCTGGGCCGCCCCACCCCGGGGCCTTGAAGGGCATTGTGAGTGTCCGCACCGGATCGCCGCCAGGAGGCACTCCACAAGATGGAATGCAGCGAGGACAACGCCCGTGGATCCTCGACCTGCGGGGGTCCCATCCCTGGCGGACTACCATAGGGCCTGGCCCATCACAAAGTCCGGTCTGGAACGCTCGCCTGCTTCCCCAACCTTCCGCTTCCGGGGTCCTGTCCCTCATGGCCTCCATATTGGAAACCCTTAGTCCCGCAGCCACGCATCTCCCAACCACGCAGTCTCCATCGGCGCCTCCTGGTGCTTCAGACAACGCTCAGAGTGTGATAAACCTGTATGACCAAAATGAGGTCATCCCCATCCTTGACCGCCCGATCTACCCGAAAGACGGAGGCGCACACCAGTCCACCACCCGCCCTTCAAATCTGAGCCGGGAACACTCCACTGCGCCGGCGTGCCCAGTTGGGCCGCTTCTTTTCCGTGCCATTTCTGGGCGGCAGCAACAAGTCCTGGGTGAGAAAGGGTCCTGGGCGATAAAGGGCCCTGGGCCATGGAGAGCAGGGCTGTCCGCAGGGCTGACCTACGCCGGCCAATTCTCACGAGCGTTCTGCCCAAACCAATCCTGGTTTGGGCAGAACGCTCGTGAGAATTGGCCGGAAAACGCCTGGCGAAGTCATTCGGGCGCTGCACGTCTGCTGGGCAGCCCCACCCCGGGGCCTTGAAGGGCATTGTGAGTGTCCGCACCGGATCGCCGCCAGGAGGCACTCCACAAGATGGAATGCAGCGAGGACAACGCCCGTGGATCCTCGACCTGCGGGGGTCCCATCCCTGGCGGTCTACCATGGGGCCTGGCCCATCACAAAGTCCGGTCTGGAACGCTCGCCTGCTTCCCCAACCTTCCGCTTCCGGGGTCCTGTCCCTCATGGCCTCCATATTGGAAACCCTTAGTCCCGCAGCCACGCATCTCCCAACCACGCAGTCTGCATCGGCGTCCCCTGGTGCTTCGGACAACCCTCAGAGTGAGATAAACCTGTTCACCAAAATGAGGTCATCCCCATCCTTTGCCGCCCCATCTACCTGAAAGATGGAGGCGCACACCAGTCCACCACCCGTCCTTCAACTCTGAGCCGGGAACACTCCACTGCGCCGGCGTGCCCAGTTGGGCCGCTTCTTTTCCGTGCCATTTCTGGGCGGCAGCAAAAAGCCCTGGGCGAGAAAGGGCCCTGGGCGATAAGGGGCCCTGGGCCATGGAGAGCAGGGCTGTCCGCAGGGCTGAACTACGCCGGCCAATTCTCACGAGCGTTCTGCCCAAACCAATCCTGGTTTGGGCAGAACGCTCGTGAGAATTGGCCGGAAAACGCCTGGCGAAGTCATTCGGGCGCTGCACGTCTGCTGGGCAGCCCCACCCCGGGGCCTTGAAGGGCATTGTGAGTGTCCGCAACCGATCACCGCCAGGAGGCAATCCACAAGATGGAATGCAGCGAGGACAACGCCCGTGGATCCTCGACCTGCGGGGGTCCCATCCCTGGCGGTCTACCATGGGGCCTGGCCCATCACAAAGTCCGGTCTGGAACGCTCGCCTGCTTCCCCAACCTTCCGCTTCCGGGGTCCTGTCCCTCATGGCCTCCATATTGGAAACCCTTAGTCCCGCAGCCACGCATCTCCCAACCACGCAGTCTCCATCGGCGCCTCCTGGTGCTTCAGACAACGCTCAGAGTGTGATAAACCTGTATGACCAAAATGAGGTCATCCCCATCCTTGACCGCCCGATCTACCCGAAAGACGGAGGCGCACACCAGGCCACCACCCGTCCTTCAACTCTGCTCCGGGAACGCTCCACTGCGCCGGCGTGCCCAGGTGGGCCGCTTCTTTTCCGTGCCATTTCGGGGCGGCAGCAACAAGCCCTGGGCGAGAAAGGGCCCTGGGCCATGGAGAGCAGGGCTGTCCGCAGGGCTGCCCTACGCCGGCCAATTCTCACGAGCGTTCTGCCCAAACCAATCCTGGTTTGGGCAGAACGCTCGTGAGAATTGGCCGGAAAACGCCCGGCGAAGTCATTCGGGCGCTGCACGTCTGCTGGGCCGACCCCCCCGGGGCCTTGAAGGGCATTGTGAGTGTCCGCAACCGATCACCGCCAGGAGGCAATCCACAAGATGGAATGCAGCGAGGACAACGCCCGTGGATCCTCGACCTGCGGGGGTCCCATCCCTGGCGCTCTACCATAGGGCCAGGCCCATCACGAAGTCCGGTTTGGAACGCTCACCTGCCTCCCCAACCTTCTGCTTCCGGGGTGCTGTCCCTCATGGCCTCCATATTGGAAACCCTTAGTCCCGCAGCCATGCATCTCCCAACCACGCAGTCTGCATCGGCGTCCCCTGGTGCTTCGGACAACCCTCAGAGTGAGATAAACCTGTATGACCAAAATGAGGTCATCCCCATCCTTTGCCGCCCCAGCTACCTGAAAGACGGAGGCGCACACCAGTCCACCACCCGTCCTTCAACTCTGAGCCGGGAACACTCCACTGCGCCGGCGTGCCCAGTTGGGCCGCTTGTTTTCCGTGCCATTTCTGGGCGGCAGCAACAAGCCCTGGGCGAGAAAGGGCCCTGGGCGATAAAGGGCCCTGGGCCATGGAGAGCGGGGCTGTCCGCAGGGCTGACCTACGCCGGCCAATTCTCACGAGCGTTCTGCCCAAACCAATCCTGGTTTGGGCAGAACGCTCGTGAGAATTGGCCGGAAAACGCCCGGCGAAGTCATTCGGGCGCTGCACGTCTGCTGAGCCGCTCCACCCCGGGGCCTTGAAGGGCATTGTGAGTGTCCGCACCGGATCGCCGCCAGGAGGCACGCCACAAGATGGAATGCAGCGAGGACAACGCCCGTGGATCCTCGACCTGCGGGGGTCCCATCCCTGGCGGTCTACCATGGGGCCAGGCCCATCACAAAGTCCGGTCTGGAACGCTCGCCTGCTTCCCCAACCTTCCGCTTCCGGGGTCCTGTCCCTCATGGCCTCCATATTGGAAACCCTTAGCCCCGCAGCCACGCATCTCCCAACCACGCAGTCTCTATCAGCGCCTCCTGGTGCTTCAGACAACGCTCAGAGTGTGATAAACCTGTATGACCAAAATGAGGTCATCCCCATCCTTGACCGCCCGATCTACCCGAAAGACGGAGGCGCACACCAGGCCACCACCCGTCCTTCAACTCTGCTCCGGGAACGCTCCACTGCGCCGGCGTGCCCAGGTGGGCCGCTTCTTTTCCGTGCCATTTCGGGGCGGCAGCAACAAGCCCTGGGCGAGAAAGGGCCCTGGGCCATGGAGAGCAGGGCTGTCCGCAGGGCTGCCCTACGCCGGCCAATTCTCACGAGCGTTCTGCCCAAACCAATCCTGGTTTGGGCAGAACGCTCGTGAGAATTGGCCGGAAAACGCCCGGCGAAGTCATTCGGGCGCTGCACGTCTGCTGGGCCGACCCCCCCGGGGCCTTGAAGGGCATTGTGAGTGTCCGCAACCGATCACCGCCAGGAGGCAATCCACAAGATGGAATGCAGCGAGGACAACGCCCGTGGATCCTCGACCTGCGGGGGTCCCATCCCTGGCGCTCTACCATAGGGCCAGGCCCATCACGAAGTCCGGTTTGGAACGCTCACCTGCCTCCCCAACCTTCTGCTTCCGGGGTCCTGTCCCTCATGGCCTCCATATTGGAAACCCTTAGTCCCGCAGCCACGCATCTCCCAACCACGCAGTCTGCATCGGCGTCCCCTGGTGCTTCGGACAACCCTCAGAGTGAGATAAACCTGTTCACCAAAATGAGGTCATCCCCATCCTTTGCCGCCCCATCTACCTGAAAGACGGAGGCGCACACCAGTCCACCACCCGTCCTTCAACTCTGAGCCGGGAACACTCCACTGCGCCGGCGTGCCCAGTTGGGCCGCTTCTTTTCCGTGCCATTTCTGGGCGGCAGCAACAAGCCCTGGGCGAGAAAGGGCCCTGGGCGATAAAGGGCCCTGGGCCATGGAGAGCAGGGCTGTCCGCAGGGCTGACCTACGCCGGCCAATTCTCACGAGTGTTCTGCCCAAACCAATCCTGGTTTGGGCAGAACGCTCGTGAGAATTGGCCGGAAAACGCCTGGCGAAGTCATTCGGGCGCTGCACGTCTGCTGGGCCGCCCCACCCCGGGGCCTTGAAGGGCATTGTGAGTGTCCGCACCGGATCGCCGCCAGGAGGCACGCCACAAGATGGAATGCAGCGAGGACAATGCCCGTGGACCCTCGACCTGCGGGGGTCCCATCCCTGGCGCTCTACCATGGGGCCTGGCCCATCACAAAGTCCGGTCTGGAACGCTCGCCTGCTTCCACAACCTTCCGCTTCCGGGGTCCTGTCCCTCATGGCCTCCATATTGGAAACCCTTAGTCCCGCAGCCACGCATCTCCCAACCACGCAGTCTCCATCGGCGCCTCCTGGTGCTTTAGACAACGCTCAGAGTGTGATAAACCTGTATGACCAAAATGAGGTCATCCCCATCCTTGACCGCCCGATCTACCCGACAGACGGAGGCGCACACCAGGCCACCACCCGTCCTTCAACTCTGCTCCGGGAACGCTCCACTGCGCCGGCGTGCCCAGGTGGGCCGCTTCTTTTCCGTGCCATTTCGGGGCGGCAGCAACAAGCCCTGGGCGAGAAAGGGCCCTGGGCCATGGAGAGCAGGGCTGTCCGCAGGGCTGCCCTACGCCGGCCCATTCTCACGAGCGTTCTTCCCAAACCAATCCTGGTTTGGGCAGAACGCTCGTGAGAATTGGCCGGAAAACGCCCGGAGAAGTCATTCGGGCGCTGCACGTCTGCTGGGCCGACCCCCCCGGGGCCTTGAAGGGCATTGTGAGTGTCCGCAACCGATCACCGCCAGGAGGCAATCCACAAGATGGAATGCAGCGAGGACAACGCCCGTGGATCCTCGACCTGCGGGGGTCCCATCCCTGGCGCTCTACCATAGGGCCAGGCCCATCACGAAGTCCGGTTTGGAACGCTCACCTGCCTCCCCAACCTTCTGCTTCCGGGGTCCTGTCCCTCATGGCCTCCATATTGGAAACCCTTAGTCCCGCAGCCACGCATCTCCCAACCACGCAGTCTGCATCGGCGTCCCCCGGTGCTTCGGACAACCCTCAGAGTGAGATAAACCTGTTCACCAAAATGAGGTCATCCCCATCCTTTGCCGCCCCATCTACCTGAAAGACGGAGGCGCACACCAGTCCACCACCCGTCCTTCAACTCTGAGCCGGGAACACTCCACTGCGCCGGCGTGCCCAGTTGGGCCGCTTCTTTTCCGTGCCATTTCTGGGCGGCAGCAACAAGCCCTGGGCGAGAAAGGGCCCTGGGCGATAAAGGGCCCTGGGCCATGGAGAGCAGGGCTGTCCGCAGGGCTGCACTACGCCGGCCAATTCTCACGAGCGTTCTGCCCAAACCAATCCTGGTTTGGGCAGAACGCTCGTGAGAATTGGCCGGAAAACGCCTGGCGAAGTCATTCGGGCGCTGCACGTCTGCTGGGCCGCCCCACCCCGGGGCCTTGAAGGGCATTGTGAGTGTCCGCACCGGATCGCCGCCAGGAGGCACTCCACAAGATGGAATGCAGCGAGGAAAACGCCCGTGGATCCTCGACCTGCGGGGGTCCCATCCCTGGCGGACTACCATAGGGCCTGGCCCATCACAAAGTCCGGTCTGGAACGGTCGCCTGCTTCCCCAACCTTCCGATTCCGGGGTCCTGTCCCTCATGGCCTCCATATTGGAAACCCTTAGTCCCGCAGCCACGCATCTCCCAACCACGCAGTCTCCATCGGCGCCTCCTGGTGCTTCAGACAACGCTCAGAGTGTGATAAACCTGTATGACCAAAATGAGGTCATCCCCATCCTTGACCGCCCGATCTACCCGAAAGACGGAGGCGCACACCAGGCCACCACCCGTCCTTCAACTCTGCTCCGGGAACGCTCCACTGCGCCGGCGTGCCCAGGTGGGCCGCTTCTATTCCGTGCCATTTCGGGGCGGCAGCAACAAGCCCTGGGCGAGAAAGGGCCCTGGGCCATGGAGAGCAGGGCTGTCCGCAGGGCTGCCCTACGCCGGCCAATTCTCACCAGCGTTCTGCCCAAACCAATCCTGGTTTGGGCAGAACGCTCGTGAGAATTGGCCGGAAAACGCCCGGCGAAGTCATTTGGGCGCTGCACGTCTGCTGGGCCGACCCCCCCGGGGCCTTGAAGGGCATTGTGAGTGTCCGCAACCGATCACCGCCAGGAGGCAATCCACAAGATGGAATGCAGCGAGGACAACGCCCGTGGATCCTCGACCTGCGGGGGTCCCATCCCTGGCGCTCTACCATAGGGCCAGGCCCATCACGAAGTCCGGTTTGGAACGCTCACCTGCCTCCCCAACCTTCTGCGTCCGGGGTCCTGTCCCTCATGGCCTCCATATTGGAAACCCTTAGTCCCGCAGCCACGCATCTCCCAACCACGCAGTCTGCATCGGCGTCCCCTGGTGCTTCGGACAACCCTCAGAGTGAGATAAACCTGTTCACCAAAATGAGGTCATCCCCATCCTTTGCCGCCCCATCTACCTGAAAGACGGAGGCGCACACCAGTCCACCACCCGCCCTTCAAATCTGAGCCGGGAACACTCCACTGCGCCAGCGTGCCCAGTTGGGCCGCTTCTTTTCCGTGCCATTTCTGGGCGGCAGCAACAAGCCCTGGGCGAGAAAGGGCCCTGGGCGATAAAGGGCCCTGGGCCATGGAGAGCAGGGCTGTCCGCAGGGCTGACCTACGCCGGCCAATTCTCACGAGCGTTCTGCCCAAACCAATCCTGGTTTGGGCAGAACGCTCGTGAGAATTGGCCGGAAAACGCCTGGCGAAGTCATTCGGGCGCTGCACGTCTGCTGGGCCGCCCCACCCCGGGGCCTTGAAGGGCATTGTGAGTGTCCGCACCGGATCGCCGCCAGGAGGCACTCCACAAGATGGAATGCAGCGAGGACAACGCCCGTGGATCCTCGACCTGCGGGGGTCCCATCCCTGGCGGTCTACCATGGGGCCTGGCCCATCACAAAGTCCGGTCTGGAACGCTCGCCTGCTTCCCCAACCTTCCGCTTCCGGGGTCCTGTCCCTCATGGCCTCCATATTGGAAACCCTTAGTCCCGCAGCCACGCATCTCCCAACCACGCAGTCTGCATCGGCGTCCCCTGGTGCTTCGGACAACCCTCAGAGTGAGATAAACCTGTTCACCAAAATGAGGTCATCCCCATCCTTTGCCGCCCCATCTACCTGAAAGACGGAGGCGCACACCAGTCCACCACCCGTCCTTCAACTCTAAGCCGGGAACACTCCACTGCGCCGGCGTGCCCAGTTGGGCCGCTTCTTTTCCGTGCCATTTCTGGGCGGCAGCAAAAAGCCCTGGGCGAGAAAGGGCCCTGGGCGATAAGGGGCCCTGGGCCATGGAGAGCAGGGCTGTCCGCAGGGCTGACCTACGCCGGCCAATTCTCACGAGCGTTCTGCCCAAACCAATCCTGGTTTGGGCAGAACGCTCGTGAGAATTGGCCGGAAAACGCCTGGCGAAGTCATTCGGGCGCTGCACGTCTGCTGGGCAGCCCCACCCCGGGGCCTTGAAGGGCATTGTGAGTGTCCGCAACCGATCACCGCCAGGAGGCAATCCACAAGATGGAATGCAGCGAGGACAACGCCCGTGGATCCTCGACCTGCGGGGGTCCCATCCCTGGCGCTCTACCATAGGGCCAGGCCCATCACGAAGTCCGGTTTGGAACGCTCACCTGCCTCCCCAACCTTCTGCTTCCGGGGTCCTGTCCCTCATGGCCTCCATATTGGAAACCCTTAGTCCCGCAGCCACGCATCTCCCAACCACGCAGTCTGCATCGGCGTCCCCTGGTGCTTCGGACAACCCTCAGAGTGAGATAAACCTGTATGACCAAAATGAGGTCATCCCCATCCTTTGCCGCCCCATCTACCTGAAAGACGGAGGCGCACACCAGTCCACCACCCGCCCTTCAACTCTGAGCCGGGAACACTCCACTTCGCCGGCGTGCCCAGTTGGGCCGCTTCTTTTCCGTGCCATTTCTGGGCGTCAGCAACAAGCCCTGGGCGAGAAAGGGCCCTGGGCGATAAAGGGCCCTGGGCCATGGAGAGCAGGGCTGTCCGCAGGGCTGACCTACGCCGGCCAATTCTCACGAGCGTTCTGCCCAAACCAATCCTGGTTTGGGCAGAACGCTCGTGAGAATTGGCCGGAAAACGCCTGGCGAAGTCATTCGGGCGCTGCACGTCTGCTGGGCCGCCCCACCCCGGGGCCTTGAAGGGCATTGTGAGTGTCCGCACCGGATCGCCGCCAGGAGGCACGCCACAAGATGGAATGCAGCGAGGACAACGCCCGTGGATCCTCGACCTGCGGGGGTCCCATCCCTGGCGGTCTACCATGGGGCCTGGCCCATCACAAAGTCCGGTCTGGAACGCTCGCCTGCTTCCCCAACCTTCCGCTTCCGGGGTCCTGTCCCTCATGGCCTCCATATTGGAAACCCTTAGTCCCGCAGCCACGCATCTCCCAACCATGCAGTCTCCATCGGCGCCTCCTGGTGCTTCAGACAACGCTCAGAGTGTGATAAACCTGTATGACCAAAATGAGGTCATCCCCATCCTTGACCGCCCGATCTACCCGAAAGACGGAGGCGCACACCAGGCCACCACCCGTCCTTCAACTCTGCTCCGGGAACGCTCCACTGCGCCGCCGTGCCCAGGTGGGCCGCTTCTTTTCCGTGCCATTTCGGGGCGGCAGCAACAAGCCCTGGGCGAGAAAGGGCCCTGGGCCTTGGAGAGCAGGGCTGTCCGCAGGGCTGCCCTACGCCGGCCAATTCTCACGAGCGTTCTGCCCAAACCAATCCAAGTTTGGGCAGAACGCTCGTGAGAATTGGCCGGAAAACGCCTGGCGAAGTCATTCGGGCGCTGCACGTCTGCTGGGCCGACCCCCCCGGGGCCTTGAAGGGCATTGTGAGTGTCCGCAACAGATCACCGCCAGGAGGCAATACACAAGATGGAATGCAGCGAGGACAACGCCCGTGGATCCTCGACCTGCGGGGTCCCATCCCTGGCGCTCTACCATAGGGCCAGGCCCATCACGAAGTCCGGTTTGGAACGCTCACCTGCCTCCCCAACCTTCTGCTTCCGGGGTCCTGTCCCTCATGGCCTCCATATTGGAAACCCTTCGTCCCGCAGCCACGCATCTCCCAACCACGCAGTCTGCATCGGCGTCCCCTGGTGCTTCGGACAACCCTCAGAGTGAGATAAACCTGTTCACCAAAATGAGGTCATCCCCATCCTTTGCCGCCCCATCTACCTGAAAGATGGAGGCGCACACCAGTCCACCACCCGTCCTTCAACTCTGAGCCGGGAACACTCCACTGCGCCGGCGTGCCCAGTTGGGCCGCTTCTTTTCCGTGCCATTTCTGGGCGGCAGCAAAAAGCCCTGGGCGAGAAAGGGCCCTGGGCGATAAGGGGCCCTGGGCCATGGAGAGCAGGGCTGTCCGCAGGGCTGAACTACGCCGGCCAATTCTCACGAGCGTTCTGCCCAAACCAATCCTGGTTTGGGCAGAACGCTCGTGAGAATTGGCCGGAAAACGCCTGGCGAAGTCATTCGGGCGCTGCACGTCTGCTGGGCAGCCCCACCCCGGGGCCTTGAAGGGCATTGTGAGTGTCCGCAACCGATCACCGCCAGGAGGCAATCCACAAGATGGAATGCAGCGAGGACAACGCCCGTGGATCCTCGACCTGCGGGGGTCCCATCCCTGGCGGTCTACCATGGGGCCTGGCCCATCACAAAGTCCGGTCTGGAACGCTCGCCTGCTTCCCCAACCTTCCGCTTCCGGGGTCCTGTCCCTCATGGCCTCCATATTGGAAACCCTTAGTCCCGCAGCCACGCATCTCCCAACCACGCAGTCTCCATCGGCGCCTCCTGGTGCTTCAGACAACGCCCAGAGTGTGATAAACCTGTATGACCAAAATGAGGTCATCCCCATCCTTGACCGTCCGATCTACCCGAAAGACGGAGGCGCACACCAGGCCACCACCCGTCCTTCAACTCTGCTCCGGGAACGCTCCACTGCGCCGGCGTGCCCAGGTGGGCCGCTTCTTTTCCGTGCCATTTCGGGGCGGCAGCAACAAGCCCTGGGCGAGAAAGGGCCCTGGGCCATGGAGAGCAGGGCTGTCCGCAGGGCTGCCCTACGCCGGCCAATTCTCACGAGCGTTCTGCCCAAACCAATCCTGGTTTGGGCAGAACGCTCGTGAGAATTGGCCGGAAAACGCCCGGCGAAGTCATTCGGGCGCTGCACGTCTGCTGGGCCGACCCCCCCGGGGCCTTGAAGGGCATTGTGAGTGTCCGCAACCGATCACCGCCAGGAGACAATCCACAAGATGGAATGCAGCGAGGACAACGCCCGTGGATCCTCGACCTGCGGGGGTCCCATCCCTGGCGGTCTACCATGGGGCCTGGCCCATCACAAAGTCCGGTCTGGAACGCTCGCCTGCTTCCCCAACCTTCCGCTTCCGGGGTCCTGTCCCTCATGGCCTCCATATTGGAAACCCTTAGTCCCGCAGCCACGCATCTCCCAACCACGCAGTCTGCATCGGCGTCCCCTGGTGCTTCGGACAACCCTCAGAGTGAGATAAACCTGTTCACCAAAATGAGGTCATCCCCATCCTTTGCCGCCCCATCTACCTGAAAGACGGAGGCGCACACCAGTCCACCACCCGTCCTTCAACTCTGAGCCGGGAACACTCCACTGCGCCGGCGTGCCCAGTTGGGCCGCTTCTTTTCCGTGCCATTTCTGGGCGGCAGCAAAAAGCCCTGGGCGAGAAAGGGCCCTGGGCGATAAGGGGCCCTGGGCCATGGAGAGCAGGGCTGTCCGCAGGGCTGACCTACGCCGGCCAATTCTCACGAGCGTTCTGCCCAAACCAATCCTGGTTTGGGCAGAACGCTCGTGAGAATTGGCCGGAAAACGCCTGGCGAAGTCATTCGGGCGCTGCACGTCTGCTGGGCAGCCCCACCCCGGGGCCTTGAAGGGCATTGTGATTGTCCGCAACCGATCACCGCCAGGAGGCAATCCACAAGATGGAATGCAGCGAGGACAACGCCCGTGGATCCTCGACCTGCGGGGGTCCCATCCCTGGCGCTCTACCATAGGGCCAGGCCCATCACGAAGTCCGGTTTGGAACGCTCACCTGCCTCCCCAACCTTCTGCTTCCGGGGTCCTGTCCCTCATGGCCTCCATATTGGAAACCCTTAGTCCCGCAGCCACGCATCTCCCAACCACGCAGTCTGCATCGGCGTCCCCTGGTGCTTCGGACAACCCTCAGAGTGAGATAAACCTGTATGACCAAAATGAGGTCATCCCCATCCTTTGCCGCCCCATCTACCTGAAAGACGGAGGCGCACACCAGTCCACCACCCGCCCTTCAACTCTGAGCCGGGAACACTCCACTTCGCCGGCGTGCCCAGTTGGGCCGCTTCTTTTCCGTGCCATTTCTGGGCGTCAGCAACAAGCCCTGGGCGAGAAAGGGCCCTGGGCGATAAAGGGCCCTGGGCCATGGAGAGCAGGGCTGTCCGCAGGGCTGACCTACGCCGGCCAATTCTCACGAGCGTTCTGCCCAAACCAATCCTGGTTTGGGCAGAACGCTCGTGAGAATTGGCCGGAAAACGCCTGGCGAAGTCATTCGGGCGCTGCACGTCTGCTGGGCCGCCCCACCCCGGGGCCTTGAAGGGCATTGTGAGTGTCCGCACCGGATCGCCGCCAGGAGGCACGCCACAAGATGGAATGCAGCGAGGACAACGCCCGTGGATCCTCGACCTGCGGGGGTCCCATCCCTGGCGGTCTACCATGGGGCCTGGCCCATCACAAAGTCCGGTCTGGAACGCTCGCCTGCTTCCCCAACCTTCCGCTTCCGGGGTCCTGTCCCTCATGGCCTCCATATTGGAAACCCTTAGTCCCGCAGCCACGCATCTCCCAACCATGCAGTCTCCATCGGCGCCTCCTGGTGCTTCAGACAACGCTCAGAGTGTGATAAACCTGTATGACCAAAATGAGGTCATCCCCATCCTTGACCGCCCGATCTACCCGAAAGACGGAGGCGCACACCAGGCCACCACCCGTCCTTCAACTCTGCTCCGGGAACGCTCCACTGCGCCGCCGTGCCCAGGTGGGCCGCTTCTTTTCCGTGCCATTTCGGGGCGGCAGCAACAAGCCCTGGGCGAGAAAGGGCCCTGGGCCTTGGAGAGCAGGGCTGTCCGCAGGGCTGCCCTACGCCGGCCAATTCTCACGAGCGTTCTGCCCAAACCAATCCAAGTTTGGGCAGAACGCTCGTGAGAATTGGCCGGAAAACGCCTGGCGAAGTCATTCGGGCGCTGCACGTCTGCTGGGCCGACCCCCCCGGGGCCTTGAAGGGCATTGTGAGTGTCCGCAACAGATCACCGCCAGGAGGCAATCCACAAGATGGAATGCAGCGAGGACAACGCCCGTGGATCCTCGACCTGCGGGGGTCCCATCCCTGGCGCTCTACCATAGGGCCAGGCCCATCACGAAGTCCGGTTTGGAACGCTCACCTGCCTCCCCAACCTTCTGCTTCCGGGGTCCTGTCCCTCATGGCCTCCATATTGGAAACCCTTCGTCCCGCAGCCACGCATCTCCCAACCACGCAGTCTGCATCAGCGTCCCCTGGTGCTTCGGACAACCCTCAGAGTGAGATAAACCTGTTCACCAAAATGAGGTCATCCCCATCCTTTGCCGCCCCATCTACCTGAAAGATGGAGGCGCACACCAGTCCACCACCCGTCCTTCAACTCTGAGCCGGGAACACTCCACTGCGCCGGCGTGCCCAGTTGGGCCGCTTCTTTTCCGTGCCATTTCTGGGCGGCAGCAAAAAGCCCTGGGCGAGAAAGGGCCCTGGGCGATAAGGGGCCCTGGGCCATGGAGAGCAGGGCTGTCCGCAGGGCTGAACTACGCCGGCCAATTCTCACGAGCGTTCTGCCCAAACCAATCCTGGTTTGGGCAGAACGCTCGTGAGAATTGGCCGGAAAACGCCTGGCGAAGTCATTCGGGCGCTGCACGTCTGCTGGGCAGCCCCACCCCGGGGCCTTGAAGGGCATTGTGAGTGTCCGCAACCGATCACCGCCAGGAGGCACGCCACAATTTGGAATGCAGCGAGGACAACACCCGTGGATCCTCGACCTGCGGGGGTCCCATCCCTGGCGGTCTACCATGGGGCCTGGCCCATCACAAAGTCCGGTCTGGAACGCTCGCCTGCTTCCCCAACCTTCCGCTTCCGGGGTCCTGTCCCTCATGGCCTCCATATTGGAAACCCTTAGTCCCGCAGCCACGCATCTCCCAACCACGCAGTCTGCATCGGCGTCCCCTGGTGCTTCGGACAACCCTCAGAGTGAGATAAACCTGTATGACCAAAATGAGGTCATCCCCATCCTTTGCCGCCCCATCTACCTGAAAGACGGAGGCGCACACCAGTCCACCACCCGCCCTTCAACTCTGAGCCGGGAACACTCCACTTCGCCGGCGTGCCCAGTTGGGCCGCTTCTTTTCCGTGCCATTTCTGGGCGGCAGCAACAAGCCCTGGGCGAGAAAGGGCCCTGGGCGATAAAGGGCCCTGGGCCATGGAGAGCAGGGCTGTCCGCAGGGCTGACCTACGCTGGCCAATTCTCACGAGCGTTCTGCCCAAACCAATCCTGGTTTGGCAGAACGCTCGTGAGAATTGGCCGGAAAACGCCTGGCGAAGTCATTCGGGCGCTGCACGTCTGCTGGGCCGCCCCACCCCGGGGCCTTGAAGGGCATTGTGAGTGTCCGCACCGGATCGCCGCCAGGAGGCACTCCACAAGATGGAATGCAGCGAGGACAACGCCCGTGGATCCTCGACCTGCGGGGGTCCCATCCCTGGCGGTCTACCATGGGGCCTGGCCCATCACAAAGTCCGGTCTGGAACGCTCGCCTGCTTCCCCAACCTTCGCTTCCGGGGTCCTGTCCCTCATGGCCTCCATATTGGAAACCCTTAGCCCCGCAGCCACGCATCTCCCAACCACGCAGTCTCCATCGGCGCCTCCTGGTGCTTCAGACAACGCTCAGAGTGTGATAAACCTGTATGACCAAAATGAGGTCATCCCCATCCTTGACCGCCCGATCTACCCGAAAGACGGAGGCGCACACCAGGCCACCACCCGTCCTTCAACTCTGCTCCAGGAACGCTCCACTGCGCCGGCGTGCCCAGGTGGGCCGCTTCTTTTCCGGCCATTTCGGGGCGGCAGCAACAAGCCCTGGGCGAGAAAGGGCCCTGGGCCATGGAGAGCAGGGCTGTCCGCAGGGCTGCCCTACGCCGGCCAATTCTCACGAGCGTTCTGCCCAAACCAATCCTGGTTTAGGCAGAACGCTCGTGAGAATTGGCCGGAAATCGCCCGGCGAAGTCATTCGGGCGCAGCACGTCTGCTGGGCCGACCCCCCCGGGGCCTTGAAGGGCATTGTGAGTGTCCGCAACCGATCACCGCCAGGAGGCAATCCACAAGATGGAATGCAGCGAGGACAACGCCCGTGGATCCTCGACCTGCGGGGGTCCCATCCCTGGCGCTCTACCATAGGGCCAGGCCCATCAAGAAGTCCGGTTTGGAACGCTCACCTGCCTCCCCAACCTTCTGCTTCCAGGGTCCTGTCCCTCATGGCCTCCATATTGGAAACCCTTAGTCCCGCAGCCACGCATCTCCCAACCACCCAGTCTGCATCGGCGTCCCCTGGTGCTTCGGACAACCCTCAGAGTGAGATAAACCTGTTCACCAAAATGAGGTCATCCCCATCCTTTGCCGCCCCATCTACCTGAAAGACGGAGGCGCACACCAGTCCACCACCCGTCCTTCAACTCTGAGCCGGGAACACTCCACTGCGCCGGCGTGCCCAGTTGGGCCGCTTCTTTTCCGTGCCATTTCTGGGCGGCAGCAACAAGCCCTGGGCGAGAAAGGGCCCTGGGCCATGGAGAGCAGGGCTGTCCGCAGGGCTGACCTACGCCGGCCAATTCTCACGAGCGTTCTGCCCAAACCAATCCTGGTTTGGGCAGAACGCTCGTGAGAATTGGCCGGAAAACGCCTGGCGAAGTCATTCGGGCGCTGCACGTCTGCTGGGCCGCCCCACCCCGGGGCCTTGAAGGGCATTGTGAGTGTCCGCACCGGATCGCCGCCAGGAGGCACTCCACAAGATGGAATGCAGCGAGGACAACGCCCGTGGATCCTCGACCTGCGGGAGTCCCATCCCTGGCGGTTTACCATGGGGCCTGGCCCATCACAAAGTCCGGTCTGGAACGCTCGCCTGCTTCCCCAACCTTCCGCTTCCGGGGTCCTGTCCCTCATGGCCTCCATATTAGAAACCCTTAGTCCCGCAGCCACGCATCTCCCAACCACGCAGTCTCCATCGGCGCCTCCTGGTGCTTCAGACAACGCTCAGAGTGTGATAAACCTGTATGACCAAAATGAGGTCATCCCCATCCTTGACCGCCCGATCTACCCGAAAGACGGAGGCGCACACCAGGCCACCACCCGTCCTTCAACTCTGCTCTGGGAACGCTCCACTGCGCCGGCGTGCCCAGGTGGGCCGCTTCTTTTCCGTGCCATTTCGGGGCGGCAGCAACAAGCCCTGGGCGAGAAAGGGCCCTGGGCCATGGAGAGCAGGGCTGTCCGCAGGGCTGCCCTACGCCGGCCAATTCTCACGAGCGTTCTGCCCAAACCAATCCTGGTTTGGGCAGAACGCTCGTGAGAATTGGCCGGAAAACGCCCGGCGAAGTCATTCGGGCGCTGCACGTCTGCTGGGCCGACCCCCCCGGGGCCTTGAAGGGCATTGTGAGTGTCCGCAACCGATCACCGCCAGGAGGCAATCCACAAGATGGAATGCAGCGAGGACAACGCCCGTGGATCCTCGACCTGCGGGGGTCCCATCCCTGGCGCTCTACCATAGGGCCAGGCCCATCACGAAGTCCGGTTTGGAACGCTCACCTGCCTCCCCAACCTTCTGCTTCCGGGGTCCTGTCCCTCATGGCCTCCATATTGGAAACCCTTAGTCCCGCAGCCACGCATCTCCCAACCACGCAGTCTGCATCGGCGTCCCCTGGTGCTTCGGACAACCCTCAGAGTGAGATAAACCTGTTCACCAAAATGAGGTCATCCCCATCCTTTGCCGCCCCATCTACCTGAAAGACGGAGGCGCACACCAGTCCACCACCCGTCCTTCAACTCTGAGCCGGGAACACTCCACTGCGCCGGCGTGCCCAGTTGGGCAGCTTCTTTTCCGTGCCATTTCTGGGCGGCAGCAACAAGCCCTGGGCGAGAAAGGGCCCTGGGCGATAAAGGGCCCTGGGCCATGGAGAGCAGGGCTGTCCGCAGGGCTGACATACGCCGGCCAATTCTCACGAGCGTTCTGCCCAAACCAATCCTGGTTTGGGCAGAACGCTCGTGAGAATTGGCCGGAGAACGCCTGGCGAAGACATTCGGGCGCTGCACGTCTGCTGGGCCGCCCCACCCCGGGGCCTTGAAGGGCATTGTGAGTGTCCGCACCGGATCGCCGCCAGGAGGCACTCCACAAGATGGAATGCAGCGAGGACAACGCCCGTGGATCCTCGACCTGCGGGGGTCCCATCCCTGGCGGTCTACCATGGGGCCTGGCCCATCACAAAGTCCGGTCTGGAACGCTCGCCTGCTTCCCCAACCTTCCGCTTCCGGGGTCCTGTCCCTCATGGCCTCCATATTGGAAACCCTTAGTCCCGCAGCCACGCATCTCCCAACCACGCAGTCTCCATCGGCGCCTCCTGGTGCTTCAGACAACGCTCAGAGTGTGATAAACCTGTATGACCAAAATGAGGTCATCCCCATCCTTGACCGCCCGATCTACCCGAAAGACGGAGGCGCACACCAGGCCACCACCCGTCCTTCAACTCTGCTCCGGGAACACTCCACTGCGCCGGCGTGCCCAGGTGGGCCGCTTCTTTTCCGTGCCATTTCGGGGCGGCAGCAACAAGCCCTGGGCGAGAAAGGGCCCTGGGCCATGGAGAGCAGGGCTGTCCGCAGGGCTGCCCTACGCCGGCCAATTCTCACGAGCGTTCTGCCCAAACCAATCCTGGTTTGGCCAGAACGCTCGTGAGAATTGGCCGGAAAACGCCCGGCGAATTCATTCGGGCGCTGCACGTCTGCTGGGCCGACCCCCCCGGGGCCTTGAAGGGCATTGTGAGTGTCCGCAACCGATCACCGCCAGGAGGCAATCCACAAGATGGAATGCAGCGAGGACAACGCCCGTGGATCCTCGACCTGCGGGGGTCCCATCCCTGGCGCTCTACCATAGGGCCAGGCCCATCACGAAGTCCGGTTTGGAACGCTCACCTGCCTCCCCAACCTTCTGCTTCCGGGGTCCTGTCCCTCATGGCCTCCATATTGGAAACCCTTAGTCCCGCAGCCACGCATCTCCCAACCACGCAGTCTGCATCGGCGTCCCCTGGTGCTTCGGACAACCCTCAGAGTGAGATAAACCTGTTCACCAAAATGAGGTCATCCCCATCCTTTGCCGCCCCATCTACCTGAAAGACGGAGGCGCACACCAGTCCACCACCCGTCCTTCAACTCTGAGCCGGGAATACTCCACTGCGCCGGCGTGCCCAGTTGGGCCGCTTCTTTTCCGTGCCATTTCTGGGCGGCAGCAACAAGCCCTGGGCGAGAAAGGGCCCTGGGCGATAAAGGGCCCTGGGCCATGGAGAGCAGGGCTGTCCGCAGGGCTGACCTACGCCGGCCAATTCTCACGAGCGTTCTGCCCAAACCAATCCTGGTTTGGGCAGAACGCTCGTGAGAATTGGCCGGAGAACGCCTGGCGAAGTCATTCGGGCGCTGCACGTCTGCTGGGCCGCCCCACCCCGGGGCCTTGAAGGGCATTGTGAGTGTCCGCACCGGATCGCCGCCAGGAGGCACGCCACAAGATGGAATGCAGCGAGGACAACGCCCGTGGATCCTCGACCTGCGGTGGTCCCATCCCTGGCGGTCTACCATGGGGCCTGGCCCATCACAAAGTCCGGTCTGGAACGCTCGCCTGCTTCCCCAACCTTCCGCTTCCGGGGTCCTGTCCCTCATGGCCTCCATATTGGAAACCCTTAGTCCCGCAGCCACGCATCTCCCAACCACGCAGTCTCCATCGGCGCCTCCTGGTGCTTCAGACAACGCTCAGAGTGTGATAAACCTGTATGACCAAAATGAGGTCATCCCCATCCTTGACCGCCCAATCTACCCGAAAGACGGAGGCGCACACCAGGCCACCACCCGTCCTTCAACTCTGCTCTGGGAACGCTCCACTGCGCCGGCGTGCCCAGGTGGGCCGCTTCTTTTCCGTGCCATTTCGGGGCGGCAGCAACAAGCCCTGGGCGAGAAAGGGCCCTGGGCCATGGAGAGCAGGGCTGTCCGCAGGGCTGCCCTACGCCGGCCAATTCTCACGAGCGTTCTGCCCAAACCAATCCTGGTTTGGGCAGAACGCTCGTGAGAATTGGCCGGAAAACGCCCGGCGAATTCATTCGGGCGCTGCACGTCTGCTGGGCCGACCCCCCCGGGGCCTTGAAGGGCATTGTGAGTGTCCGCAACCGATCACCGCCAGGAGGCAATCCACAAGATGGAATGCAGCGAGGACAACGCCCGTGGATCCTCGACCTGCGGGGGTCCCATCCCTGGCGCTCTACCATAGGGCCAGGCCCATCACGAAGTCCGGTTTGGAACGCTCACCTGCCTCCCCAACCTTCTGCTTCCGGGGTCCTGTCCCTCATGGCCTCCATATTGGAAACCCTTAGTCCCGCAGCCACGCATCTCCCAACCACGCAGTCTGCATCGGCGTCCCCTGGTGCTTCGGACAACCCTCAGAGTGAGATAAACCTGTTCACCAAAATGAGGTCATCCCCATCCTTTGCCGCCCCATCTACCTGAAAGACGGAGGCGCACACCAGTCCACCACCCGTCCTTCAACTCTGAGCCGGGAACACTCCACTGCGCCGGCGTGCCCAGTTGGGCCGCTTCTTTTCCGTGCCATTTCTGGGCGGCAGCAACAAGCCCTGGGCGAGAAAGGGCCCTGGGCGATAAAGGGCCCTGGGCCATGGAGAGCAGGGCTGTCCGCAGGGCTGACCTACGCCGGCCAATTCTCACGAGCGTTCTGCCCAAACCAATCCTGGTTTGGGCAGAACGCTCGTGAGAATTGGCCGGAGAACGCCTGGCGAAGTCATTCGGGCGCTGCACGTCTGCTGGGCCGCCCCACCCCGGGGCCTTGAAGGGCATTGTGAGTGTCCGCACCGGATCGCCGCCAGGAGGCACGCCACAAGATGGAATGCAGCGAGGACAACGCCCGTGGATCCTCGACCTGCGGGGGTCCCATCCCTGGCGGTCTACCATGGGGCCTGGCCCATCTCAAAGTCCGGTCTGGAACGCTCGCCTGCTTCCCCAACCTTCCGCTTCCGGGGTCCTGTCCCTCATGGCCTCCATATTGGAAACCCTTAGTCCCGCAGCCACGCATCTCCCAACCACGCAGTCTCCATCGGCGCCTCCTGGGGCTTCAGACAACGCTCAGAGTGTGATAAACCTGTATGACCAAAATGAGGTCATCCCCATCCTTGACCGCCCGATCTACCCGAAAGACGGAGGCGCACACCAGGCCACCACCCGTCCTTCAACTCTGCTCCGGGAACGCTCCACCGCGCCGGCGTGCCCAGGTGGGCCGCTTCTTTTCCGTGCCATTTCGGGGCGGCAGCAACAAGCCCTGGGCGAGAAAGGGCCCTGGGCCATGGAGAGCAGGGCTGTCCGCAGGGCTGCCCTACGCCGGCCAATTCTCACGAGCATTCTGCCCAAACCAATCCTGGTTTGGGCAGAACGCTCGTGAGAATTGGCCGGAAAACGCCCGGCGAAGTCATTCGGGCGCTGCACGTCTGCTGGGCCGACCCCCCCGGGGCCTTGAAGGGCATTGTGAGTGTCCGCACCGGATCGCCGCCAGGAGGCACTCCACAAGATGGAATGCAGCGAGGACAACGCCCGTGGATCCTCGACCTGCGGGGGTCCCATCCCTGGCAATCTACCATGGGGCCTGGCCCATCACAAAGTCCGGTCTGGAACGCTCGCCTGCTTCCCCAACCTTCCGCTTCCGGGGTCCTGTCCCTCATGGCCTCTATATTGGAAACCCTTAGTCCCGCAGCCACGCATCTCCCAACCACGCAGTCTGCATCGGCGTCCCCTGGTGCTTCGGACAACCCTCAGAGTGAGATAAACCTGTTCACCAAAATGAGGTCATCCCCATCCTTTGCCGCCCCATCTACCTGAAAGACGGAGGCGCACACCAGTCCACCACCCGTCCTTCAACTCTGAGCCGGGAACACTCCACTGCGCCGGCGTGCCCAGTTGGGCCGCTTCTTTTCCGTGCCATTTCTGGGCGGCAGCAACAAGCCCTGGGCGAGAAAGGGCCCTGGGCGATAAAGGGCCCTGGGCCATGGAGAGCAGGGCTGTCCGCAGGGCTGACCTACGCCGGCCAATTCTCACGAGCGTTCTGCCCAAACCAATCCTGGTTTGGGCAGAACGCTCGTGAGAATTGGCCGGAAAACGCCTGGCGAAGTCATTCGGGCGCTGCACGTCTGCTGGGCCGCCCCACCCCGGGGCCTTGAAGGGCATTGTGAGTGTCCGCACCGGATCACCGCCAGGAGGCACTCCACAAGATGGAATGCAGCGAGGACAACGCCCGTGGATCCTCGACCTGCGGGGGTCCCATCCCTGGCGGTCTACCATGGGGCCTGGCCCATCACAAAGTCCGGTCTGGAACGCTCGCCTGCTTTCCCAACCTTCCGCTTCCGGGGTCCTGTCCCTCATGGCCTCCATATTGGAAACCCTTAGTCCCGCAGCCACGCATCTCCCAACCACGCAGTCTCCATCGGCGCCTCCTGGTGCTTCAGACAACGCTCAGAGTGTGATAAACCTGTATGACCAAAATGAGGTCATCCCCATCCTTGACCGCCCGATCTACCCGAAAGACGGAGGCGCATACCAGGCAACCACCCGTCCTTCAACTCTGCTCCGGGAACGCTCCACTGCGCCGGCGTGCCCATGTGGGCCGCTTCTTTTCCGTGCCATTTCGGGGCGGCAGCAACAAGCCCTGGGCGAGAAAGGGCCCTGGGCCATGGAGAGAAGGGCTGTCCGCAGGGCTGCCCTACGCCGGCCAATTCTCACGAGCGTTCTGCCCAAACCAATCCTGGTTTGGTCAGAACGCTCGTGAGAATTGGCCGGAAAACGCCTGGCGAAGTCATTCGGGCGCTGCACGTCTGCTGGGCCGACCCCCCCGGGGCCTTGAAGGGCATTGTGAGTGTCCGCAACAGATCACCGCCAGGAGGCAATCCACAAGATGGAATGCAGCGAGGACAACGCCCGTGGATCCTCGACCTGCGGGGGTCCCATCCCTGGCGCTCTACCATAGGGCCAGGCCCATCACGAAGTCCGGTTTGGAACGCTCACCTGCCTCCCCAACCTTCTGCTTCCGGGGTCCTGTCCCTCATGGCCTCCATATTGGAAACCCTTCGTCCCGCAGCCACGCATCTCCCAACCACGCAGTCTGCATCGGCGTCCCCTGGTGCTTCGGACAACCCTCAGAGTGAGATAAACCTGTTCACCAAAATGAGGTCATCCCCATCCTTTGCCGCCCCATCTACCTGAAAGATGGAGGCGCACACCAGTCCACCACCCGTCCTTCAACTCTGAGCCGGGAACACTCCACTGCGCCGGCGTGCCCAGTTGGGCCGCTTCTTTTCCGTGCCATTTCTGGGCGGCAGCAAAAAGCCCTGGGCGAGAAAGGGCCCTGGGCGATAAGGGGCCCTGGGCCATGGAGAGCAGGGCTGTCCGCAGGGCTGAACTACGCCGGCCAATTCTCACGAGCGTTCTGCCCAAACCAATCCTGGTTTGGGCAGAACGCTCGTGAGAATTGGCCGGAAAACGCCTGGCGAAGTCATTCGGGCGCTGCACGTCTGCTGGGCAGCCCCACCCCGGGGCCTTGAAGGGCATTGTGAGTGTCCGCAACCGATCACCGCCAGGAGGCAATCCACAAGATGGAATGCAGCGAGGACAACGCCCGTGGATCCTCGACCTGCGGGGGTCCCATCCCTGGCGGTCTACCATGGGGCCTGGCCCATCACAAAGTCCGGTCTGGAACGCTCGCCTGCTTCCCCAACCTTCCGCTTCCGGGGTCCTGTCCCTCATGGCCTCCATATTGGAAACCCTTAGTCCCGCAGCCACGCATCTCCCAACCACGCAGTCTCCATCGGCGCCTCCTGGTGCTTCAGACAACGCCCAGAGTGTGATAAACCTGTATGACCAAAATGAGGTCATCCCCATCCTTGACCGTCCGATCTACCCGAAAGACGGAGGCGCACACCAGGCCACCACCCGTCCTTCAACTCTGCTCCGGGAACGCTCCACTGCGCCGGCGTGCCCAGGTGGGCCGCTTCTTTTCCGTGCCATTTCGGGGCGGCAGCAACAAGCCCTGGGCGAGAAAGGGCCCTGGGCCATGGAGAGCAGGGCTGTCCGCAGGGCTGCCCTACGCCGGCCAATTCTCACGAGCGTTCTGCCCAAACCAATCCTGGTTTGGGCAGAACGCTCGTGAGAATTGGCCGGAAAACGCCCGGCGAAGTCATTCGGGCGCTGCACGTCTGCTGGGCCGACACCCCCGGGGCCTTGAAGGGCATTGTGAGTGTCCGCAACCGATCACCGCCAGGAGGCAATCCACAAGATGGAATGCAGCGAGGACAACGCCCGTGGATCCTCGACCTGCGGGGGTCCCATCCCTGGCGCTCTACCATAGGGCCAGGCCCATCACGAAGTCCGGTTTGGAACGCTAACCTGCCTCCCCAACCTTCTGCTTCCGGGGTCCTGTCCCTCATGGCCTCCATATTGGAAACCCTTAGTCCCGCAGCCACGCATCTCCCAACCACGCAGTCTGCATCGGCGTCCCCTGGTGCTTCGGACAACCCTCAGAGTGAGATAAACCTGTTCACCAAAATGAGGTCATCCCCATCCTTTGCCGCCCCATCTACCTGAAAGACGGAGGCGCACACCAGTCCACCACCCGTCCTTCAACTCTGAGCCGGGAACACTCCACTGCGCCGGCGTGCCCAGTTGGGCAGCTTCTTTTCCGTGCCATTTCTGGGCGGCAGCAACAAGCCCTGGGCGAGAAAGGGCCCTGGGCGATAAAGGGCCCTGGGCCATGGAGAGCAGGGCTGTCCGCAGGGCTGACATACGCCGGCCAATTCTCACGAGCGTTCTGCCCAAACCAATCCTGGTTTGGGCAGAACGCTCGTGAGAATTGGCCGGAGAACGCCTGGCGAAGACATTCGGGCGCTGCACGTCTGCTGGGCCGCCCCACCCCGGGGCCTTGAAGGGCATTGTGAGTGTCCGCACCGGATCGCCGCCAGGAGGCACTCCACAAGATGGAATGCAGCGAGGACAACGCCCGTGGATCCTCGACCTGCGGGGGTCCCATCCCTGGCGGTCTACCATGGGGCCTGGCCCATCACAAAGTCCGGTCTGGAACGCTCGCCTGCTTCCCCAACCTTCCGCTTCCGGGGTCCTGTCCCTCATGGCCTCCATATTGGAAACCCTTAGTCCCGCAGCCACGCATCTCCCAACCACGCAGTCTCCATCGGCGCCTCCTGGTGCTTCAGACAACGCTCAGAGTGTGATAAACCTGTATGACCAAAATGAGGTCATCCCCATCCTTGACCGCCCGATCTACCCGAAAGACGGAGGCGCACACCAGGCCACCACCCGTCCTTCAACTCTGCTCCGGGAACACTCCACTGCGCCGGCGTGCCCAGGTGGGCCGCTTCTTTTCCGTGCCATTTCGGGGCGGCAGCAACAAGCCCTGGGCGAGAAAGGGCCCTGGGCCATGGAGAGCAGGGCTGTCCGCAGGGCTGCCCTACGCCGGCCAATTCTCACGAGCGTTCTGCCCAAACCAATCCTGGTTTGGCCAGAACGCTCGTGAGAATTGGCCGGAAAACGCCCGGCGAATTCATTCGGGCGCTGCACGTCTGCTGGGCCGACCCCCCCGGGGCCTTGAAGGGCATTGTGAGTGTCCGCAACCGATCACCGCCAGGAGGCAATCCACAAGATGGAATGCAGCGAGGACAACGCCCGTGGATCCTCGACCTGCGGGGGTCCCATCCCTGGCGCTCTACCATAGGGCCAGGCCCATCACGAAGTCCGGTTTGGAACGCTCACCTGCCTCCCCAACCTTCTGCTTCCGGGGTCCTGTCCCTCATGGCCTCCATATTGGAAACCCTTAGTCCCGCAGCCACGCATCTCCCAACCACGCAGTCTGCATCGGCGTCCCCTGGTGCTTCGGACAACCCTCAGAGTGAGATAAACCTGTTCACCAAAATGAGGTCATCCCCATCCTTTGCCGCCCCATCTACCTGAAAGACGGAGGCGCACACCAGTCCACCACCCGTCCTTCAACTCTGAGCCGGGAATACTCCACTGCGCCGGCGTGCCCAGTTGGGCCGCTTCTTTTCCGTGCCATTTCTGGGCGGCAGCAACAAGCCCTGGGCGAGAAAGGGCCCTGGGCGATAAAGGGCCCTGGGCCATGGAGAGCAGGGCTGTCCGCAGGGCTGACCTACGCCGGCCAATTCTCACGAGCGTTCTGCCCAAACCAATCCTGGTTTGGGCAGAACGCTCGTGAGAATTGGCCGGAGAACGCCTGGCGAAGTCATTCGGGCGCTGCACGTCTGCTGGGCCGCCCCACCCCGGGGCCTTGAAGGGCATTGTGAGTGTCCGCACCGGATCGCCGCCAGGAGGCACGCCACAAGATGGAATGCAGCGAGGACAACGCCCGTGGATCCTCGACCTGCGGTGGTCCCATCCCTGGCGGTCTACCATGGGGCCTGGCCCATCACAAAGTCCGGTCTGGAACGCTCGCCTGCTTCCCCAACCTTCCGCTTCCGGGGTCCTGTCCCTCATGGCCTCCATATTGGAAACCCTTAGTCCCGCAGCCACGCATCTCCCAACCACGCAGTCTCCATCGGCGCCTCCTGGTGCTTCAGACAACGCTCAGAGTGTGATAAACCTGTATGACCAAAATGAGGTCATCCCCATCCTTGACCGCCCAATCTACCCGAAAGACGGAGGCGCACACCAGGCCACCACCCGTCCTTCAACTCTGCTCTGGGAACGCTCCACTGCGCCGGCGTGCCCAGGTGGGCCGCTTCTTTTCCGTGCCATTTCGGGGCGGCAGCAACAAGCCCTGGGCGAGAAAGGGCCCTGGGCCATGGAGAGCAGGGCTGTCCGCAGGGCTGCCCTACGCCGGCCAATTCTCACGAGCGTTCTGCCCAAACCAATCCTGGTTTGGGCAGAACGCTCGTGAGAATTGGCCGGAAAACGCCCGGCGAATTCATTCGGGCGCTGCACGTCTGCTGGGCCGACCCCCCCGGGGCCTTGAAGGGCATTGTGAGTGTCCGCAACCGATCACCGCCAGGAGGCAATCCACAAGATGGAATGCAGCGAGGACAACGCCCGTGGATCCTCGACCTGCGGGGGTCCCATCCCTGGCGCTCTACCATAGGGCCAGGCCCATCACGAAGTCCGGTTTGGAACGCTCACCTGCCTCCCCAACCTTCTGCTTCCGGGGTCCTGTCCCTCATGGCCTCCATATTGGAAACCCTTAGTCCCGCAGCCACGCATCTCCCAACCACGCAGTCTGCATCGGCGTCCCCTGGTGCTTCGGACAACCCTCAGAGTGAGATAAACCTGTTCACCAAAATGAGGTCATCCCCATCCTTTGCCGCCCCATCTACCTGAAAGACGGAGGCGCACACCAGTCCACCACCCGTCCTTCAACTCTGAGCCGGGAACACTCCACTGCGCCGGCGTGCCCAGTTGGGCCGCTTCTTTTCCGTGCCATTTCTGGGCGGCAGCAACAAGCCCTGGGCGAGAAAGGGCCCTGGGCGATAAAGGGCCCTGGGCCATGGAGAGCAGGGCTGTCCGCAGGGCTGACCTACGCCGGCCAATTCTCACGAGCGTTCTGCCCAAACCAATCCTGGTTTGGGCAGAACGCTCGTGAGAATTGGCCGGAGAACGCCTGGCGAAGTCATTCGGGCGCTGCACGTCTGCTGGGCCGCCCCACCCCGGGGCCTTGAAGGGCATTGTGAGTGTCCGCACCGGATCGCCGCCAGGAGGCACGCCACAAGATGGAATGCAGCGAGGACAACGCCCGTGGATCCTCGACCTGCGGGGGTCCCATCCCTGGCGGTCTACCATGGGGCCTGGCCCATCTCAAAGTCCGGTCTGGAACGCTCGCCTGCTTCCCCAACCTTCCGCTTCCGGGGTCCTGTCCCTCATGGCCTCCATATTGGAAACCCTTAGTCCCGCAGCCACGCATCTCCCAACCACGCAGTCTCCATCGGCGCCTCCTGGGGCTTCAGACAACGCTCAGAGTGTGATAAACCTGTATGACCAAAATGAGGTCATCCCCATCCTTGACCGCCCGATCTACCCGAAAGACGGAGGCGCACACCAGGCCACCACCCGTCCTTCAACTCTGCTCCGGGAACGCTCCACCGCGCCGGCGTGCCCAGGTGGGCCGCTTCTTTTCCGTGCCATTTCGGGGCGGCAGCAACAAGCCCTGGGCGAGAAAGGGCCCTGGGCCATGGAGAGCAGGGCTGTCCGCAGGGCTGCCCTACGCCGGCCAATTCTCACGAGCGTTCTGCCCAAACCAATCCTGGTTTGGGCAGAACGCTCGTGAGAATTGGCCGGAAAACGCCCGGCGAAGTCATTCGGGCGCTGCACGTCTGCTGGGCCGACCCCCCCGGGGCCTTGAAGGGCATTGTGAGTGTCCGCACCGGATCGCCGCCAGGAGGCACTCCACAAGATGGAATGCAGCGAGGACAACGCCCGTGGATCCTCGACCTGCGGGGGTCCCATCCCTGGCAATCTACCATGGGGCCTGGCCCATCACAAAGTCCGGTCTGGAACGCTCGCCTGCTTCCCCAACCTTCCGCTTCCGGGGTCCTGTCCCTCATGGCCTCTATATTGGAAACCCTTAGTCCCGCAGCCACGCATCTCCCAACCACGCAGTCTGCATCGGCGTCCCCTGGTGCTTCGGACAACCCTCAGAGTGAGATAAACCTGTTCACCAAAATGAGGTCATCCCCATCCTTTGCCGCCCCATCTACCTGAAAGACGGAGGCGCACACCAGTCCACCACCCGTCCTTCAACTCTGAGCCGGGAACACTCCACTGCGCCGGCGTGCCCAGTTGGGCCGCTTCTTTTCCGTGCCATTTCTGGGCGGCAGCAACAAGCCCTGGGCGAGAAAGGGCCCTGGGCGATAAAGGGCCCTGGGCCATGGAGAGCAGGGCTGTCCGCAGGGCTGACCTACGCCGGCCAATTCTCACGAGCGTTCTGCCCAAACCAATCCTGGTTTGGGCAGAACGCTCGTGAGAATTGGCCGGAAAACGCCTGGCGAAGTCATTCGGGCGCTGCACGTCTGCTGGGCCGCCCCACCCCGGGGCCTTGAAGGGCATTGTGAGTGTCCGCACCGGATCACCGCCAGGAGGCACTCCACAAGATGGAATGCAGCGAGGACAATGCCCGTGGATCCTCGACCTGCGGGGGTCCCATCCCTGGCGGTCTACCATGGGGCCTGGCCCATCACAAAGTCCGGTCTGGAACGCTCGCCTGCTTTCCCAACCTTCCGCTTCCGGGGTCCTGTCCCTCATGGCCTCCATATTGGAAACCCTTAGTCCCGCAGCCACGCATCTCCCAACCACGCAGTCTCCATCGGCGCCTCCTGGTGCTTCAGACAACGCTCAGAGTGTGATAAACCTGTATGACCAAAATGAGGTCATCCCCATCCTTGACCGCCCGATCTACCCGAAAGACGGAGGCGCATACCAGGCAACCACCCGTCCTTCAACTCTGCTCCGGGAACGCTCCACTGCGCCGGCGTGCCCATGTGGGCCGCTTCTTTTCCGTGCCATTTCGGGGCGGCAGCAACAAGCCCTGGGCGAGAAAGGGCCCTGGGCCATGGAGAGAAGGGCTGTCCGCAGGGCTGCCCTACGCCGGCCAATTCTCACGAGCGTTCTGCCCAAACCAATCCTGGTTTGGGCAGAACGCTCGTGAGAATTGGCCGGAAAACGCCCGGCGAAGTCATTCGGGCGCTGCACGTCTGCTGGGCCGACCCCCCCGGGGCCTTGAAGGGCATTGTGAGTGTCCGCAACCGATCACCGCCAGGAGGCAATCCACAAGATGGAATGCAGCGAGGACAACGCCCGTGGATCCTCGACCTGCGGGGGTCCCATCCCTGGCGCTCTACCATAGGGCCAGGCCCATCACGAAGTCCGGTTTGGAACGCTCACCTGCCTCCCCAACCTTCTGCTTCCGGGGTCCTGTCCCTCATGGCCTCCATATTGGAAACCCTTAGTCCCGCAGCCACGCATCTCCCAACCACGCAGTCTGCATCGGCGTCCCCTGGTGCTTCGGACAACCCTCAGAGTGAGATAAACCTGTTCACCAAAATGAGGTCATCCCCATCCTTTGCCGCCCCATCTACCTGAAAGACGCAGCTGCACACCAGTCCACCACCCGTCCTTCAACTCTGAGCCGGGAACACTCCACTGCGCCGGCGTGCCCAGTTGGGCCGCTTCTTTTCCGTGCCATTTCTGGGCGGCAGCAACAAGCCCTGGGCGAGAAAGGGCCCTGGGCGATAAAGGGCCCTGGGCCATGGAGAGCAGGGCTGTCCGCATGGCTGACCTACGCCGGCCAATTCTCACGAGCGTTCTGCCCAAACCAATCCTGGTTTGGGCAGAACGCTCGTGAGAATTGGCCGGAGAACGCCTGGCGAAGACATTCGGGCGCTGCACGTCTGCTGGGCCGCCCCACCCCGGGGCCTTGAAGGGCATTGTGAGTGTCCGCACCGGATCGCCGCCAGGAGGCACTCCACAAGATGGAATGCAGCGAGGACAACGCCCGTGGATCCTCGACCTGCGAGGGTCCCATCCCTGGCGGTCTACCATGGGGCCTGGCCCATCACAAAGTCCGGTCTGGAACGCTCGCCTGCTTCCACAACCTTCCGCTTCCGGGGTCCTGTCCCTCATGGCCTCCATATTGGAAACCCTTAGTCCCGCAGCCACGCATCTCCCAACCACGCAGTCTCCATCGGCGCCTCCTGGTGCTTCAGACAACGCTCAGAGTGTGATAAACCTGTATGACCAAAATGAGGTCATCCCCATCCTTGACCGCCCGATCTACCCGAAAGACGGAGGCGCACACCAGGCCACCACCCGTCCTTCAACTCTGCTCCGGGAACGCTCCACTGCGCCGGCGTGCCCAGGTGGGCCGCTTCTTTTCCGTGCCATTTCGGGGCGGCAGCAACAAGCCCTGGGCGAGAAAGGGCCCTGGGCCATGGAGAGCAGGGCTGTCCGCAGGGCTGCCCTACGCCGGCCAATTCTCACGAGCGTTCTGCCCAAACCAATCCTGGTTTGGGCAGAACGCTCGTGAGAATTGGCCGGAAAACGCCCGGCGAAGTCATTCGGGCGCTGCACGTCTGCTGGGCCGACCCCCCCGGGGCCTTGAAGGGCATTGTGAGTGTCCGCAACCGATCACCGCCAGGAGGCAATCCACAAGATGGAATGCAGCGAGGACAACGCCCGTGGATCCTCGACCTGCGGGGGTCCCTTCCCTGGCGCTCTACCATAGGGCCAGGCCCATCACGAAGTCCGGTTTGGAACGCTCACCTGCCTCCCCAACCTTCTGCTTCCGGGGTCCTGTCCCTCATGGCCTCCATATTGGAAACCCTTAGTCCCGCAGCCACGCATCTCCCAACCACGCAGTCTGCATCGGCGTCCCCTGGTGCTTCGGACAACCCTCAGAGTGAGATAAACGTGTATGACCAAAATGAGGTCATCCCCATCCTTTGCCGCCCCATCTACCTGAAAGACGGAGGCGCACACCAGTCCACCACCCGTCCTTCAACTCTGAGCCGGGAACACTCCACTGCGCCGGCGTGCCCAGTTGGGCCGCTTCTTTTCCGTGCCATTTCTGGGCGGCAGCAACAAGCCCTGGGCGAGAAAGGGCCCTGGGCGACAAATGACCCTGGGCCATGGAGAGCAGGGCTGTCCGCAGGGCTGACCTACGCCGGCCAATTCTCACGAGCGTTCTGCCCAAACCAATCCTGGTTTGGGCAGAACGCTCGTGAGAATTGGCCGGAAAACGCCTGGCGAAGTCATTCGGGCGCTGCACGTCTGCTGGGCCGCCCCACCCCGGGGCCTTGAAGGGCATTGTGAGTGTCCGCACCGGATCGCCGCCAGGAGGCACTCCACAAGATGGAATGCAGCGAGGACAACGCCCGTGGATCCTCGACCTGCGGGGGTCCCATCCCTGGCGGTCTACCATGGGGCCTGGCCCATCACAAAGTCCGGTCTGGAACGCTCGCCTGCTTCCCCAACCTTCCGCTTCCGGGGTCCTGTCCCTCATGGCCTCCATATTGGAAACCCTTAGTCCCGCAGCCACGCATCTCCCAACCACGCAGTCTCCATCGGCGCCTCCTGGTGCTTCAGACAACGCTCAGAGTGTGATAAACCTGTATGACCAAAATGAGGTCATCCCCATCCTTGACCGCCCGATCTACCCGAAAGACGGAGGCGCACACCAGGCCACCACCCGTCCTTCAACTCTGCTCCGGGAACGCTCCACTGCGCCGGCGTGCCCAGGTGGGCCGCTTCTTTTCCGTGCCATTTCGGGGCGGCAGCAACAAGCCCTGGGCGAGAAAGGTCCCTGGGCCATGGAGAGCAGGGCTGTCCGCAGGGCTGCCCTACGCCGGCCAATTCTCACGAGCGTTCTGCCCAAACCAATCCTGGTTTGGGCAGAACGCTCGTGAGAATTGGCCGGAAAACGCCCGGCGAAGTCATTCGGGCGCTGCACGTCTGCTGGGCCGACCCCCCCGGGGCCTTGAAGGGCATTGTGAGTGTCCGCAACCGATCACCGCCAGGAGGCAATCCACAAGATGGAATGCAGCGAGGACAACGCCTGTGGATTCTCGACCTGCGGGGGTCCCATCCCTGGCGCTCTACCATAGGGCCAGGCCCATCACGAAGTCCGGTTTGGAACGCTCACCTGCCTCCCCAACCTTCTGCTTCCGGGGTCCTGTCCCTCATGGCCTCCATATTGGAAACCCTTAGTCCCGCAGCCACGCATCTCCCAACCACGCAGTCTGCATCGGCGTCCCCTGGTGCTTCGGACAACCCTCAGAGTGAGATAAACCTGTTCACCAAAATGAGGTCATCCCCATCCTTTGCCGCCCCATCTACCTGAAAGACGCAGCTGCACACCAGTCCACCACCCGTCCTTCAACTCTGAGCCGGGAACACTCCACTGCGCCGGCGTGCCCAGTTGGGCCGCTTCTTTTCCGTGCCATTTCTGGGCGGCAGCAACAAGCCCTGGGCGAGAAAGGGCCCTGGGCGATAAAGGGCCCTGGGCCATGGAGAGCAGGGCTGTCCGCATGGCTGACCTACGCCGGCCAATTCTCACGAGCGTTCTGCCCAAACCAATCCTGGTTTGGGCAGAACGCTCGTGAGAATTGGCCGGAGAACGCCTGGCGAAGACATTCGGGCGCTGCACGTCTGCTGGGCCGCCCCACCCCGGGGCCTTGAAGGGCATTGTGAGTGTCCGCACCGGATCGCCGCCAGGAGGCACTCCACAAGATGGAATGCAGCGAGGACAACGCCCGTGGATCCTCGACCTGCGAGGGTCCCATCCCTGGCGGTCTACCATGGGGCCTGGCCCATCACAAAGTCCGGTCTGGAACGCTCGCCTGCTTCCACAACCTTCCGCTTCCGGGGTCCTGTCCCTCATGGCCTCCATATTGGAAACCCTTAGTCCCGCAGCCACGCATCTCCCAACCACGCAGTCTCCATCGGCGCCTCCTGGTGCTTCAGACAACGCTCAGAGTGTGATAAACCTGTATGACCAAAATGAGGTCATCCCCATCCTTGACCGCCCGATCTACCCGAAAGACGGAGGCGCACACCAGGCCACCACCCGTCCTTCAACTCTGCTCCGGGAACGCTCCACTGCGCCGGCGTGCCCAGGTGGGCCGCTTCTTTTCCGTGCCATTTCGGGGCGGCAGCAACAAGCCCTGGGCGAGAAAGGGCCCTGGGCCATGGAGAGCAGGGCTGTCCGCAGGGCTGCCCTACGCCGGCCAATTCTCACGAGCGTTCTGCCCAAACCAATCCTGGTTTGGGCAGAACGCTCGTGAGAATTGGCCGGAAAACGCCCGGCGAAGTCATTCGGGCGCTGCACGTCTGCTGGGCCGACCCCCCCGGGGCCTTGAAGGGCATTGTGAGTGTCCGCAACCGATCACCGCCAGGAGGCAATCCACAAGATGGAATGCAGCGAGGACAACGCCCGTGGATCCTCGACCTGCGGGGGTCCCTTCCCTGGCGCTCTACCATAGGGCCAGGCCCATCACGAAGTCCGGTTTGGAACGCTCACCTGCCTCCCCAACCTTCTGCTTCCGGGGTCCTGTCCCTCATGGCCTCCATATTGGAAACCCTTAGTCCCGCAGCCACGCATCTCCCAACCACGCAGTCTGCATCGGCGTCCCCTGGTGCTTCGGACAACCCTCAGAGTGAGATAAACGTGTATGACCAAAATGAGGTCATCCCCATCCTTTGCCGCCCCATCTACCTGAAAGACGGAGGCGCACACCAGTCCACCACCCGTCCTTCAACTCTGAGCCGGGAACACTCCACTGCGCCGGCGTGCCCAGTTGGGCCGCTTCTTTTCCGTGCCATTTCTGGGCGGCAGCAACAAGCCCTGGGCGAGAAAGGGCCCTGGGCGACAAATGACCCTGGGCCATGGAGAGCAGGGCTGTCCGCAGGGCTGACCTACGCCGGCCAATTCTCACGAGCGTTCTGCCCAAACCAATCCTGGTTTGGGCAGAACGCTCGTGAGAATTGGCCGGAAAACGCCTGGCGAAGTCATTCGGGCGCTGCACGTCTGCTGGGCCGCCCCACCCCGGGGCCTTGAAGGGCATTGTGAGTGTCCGCACCGGATCGCCGCCAGGAGGCACTCCACAAGATGGAATGCAGCGAGGACAACGCCCGTGGATCCTCGACCTGCGGGGGTCCCATCCCTGGCGGTCTACCATGGGGCCTGGCCCATCACAAAGTCCGGTCTGGAACGCTCGCCTGCTTCCCCAACCTTCCGCTTCCGGGGTCCTGTCCCTCATGGCCTCCATATTGGAAACCCTTAGTCCCGCAGCCACGCATCTCCCAACCACGCAGTCTCCATCGGCGCCTCCTGGTGCTTCAGACAACGCTCAGAGTGTGATAAACCTGTATGACCAAAATGAGGTCATCCCCATCCTTGACCGCCCGATCTACCCGAAAGACGGAGGCGCACACCAGGCCACCACCCGTCCTTCAACTCTGCTCCGGGAACGCTCCACTGCGCCGGCGTGCCCAGGTGGGCCGCTTCTTTTCCGTGCCATTTCGGGGCGGCAGCAACAAGCCCTGGGCGAGAAAGGTCCCTGGGCCATGGAGAGCAGGGCTGTCCGCAGGGCTGCCCTACGCCGGCCAATTCTCACGAGCGTTCTGCCCAAACCAATCCTGGTTTGGGCAGAACGCTCGTGAGAATTGGCCGGAAAACGCCCGGCGAAGTCATTCGGGCGCTGCACGTCTGCTGGGCCGACCCCCCCGGGGCCTTGAAGGGCATTGTGAGTGTCCGCAACCGATCACCGCCAGGAGGCAATCCACAAGATGGAATGCAGCGAGGACAACGCCTGTGGATTCTCGACCTGCGGGGGTCCCATCCCTGGCGCTCTACCATAGGGCCAGGCCCATCACGAAGTCCGGTTTGGAACGCTCACCTGCCTCCCCAACCTTCTGCTTCCGGGGTCCTGTCCCTCATGGCCTCCATATTGGAAACCCTTAGTCCCGCAGCCACGCATCTCCCAACCACGCAGTCTGCATCGGCGTCCCCTGGTGCTTCGGACCACCCTCAGAGTGAGATAAACCTGTATGACCAAAATGAGGTCATCCCCATCCTTTGCCGCCCCATCTACCTGAAAGACGGAGGCGCACACCAGTCCACCACCCGTCCTTCAACTCTGAGCCGGGAACACTCCACTGCGCCGGCGTGCCCAGTTGGGCCGCTTCTTTTCCGTGCCATTTCTGGGCGGCAGCAACAAGCCCTGGGCGAGAAAGGGCCCTGGGCGATAAAGGGCCCTGGGCCATGGAGAGCAGGGCTGTCCGCAGGGCTGACCTACGCCGGCCAATTCTCACGAGCGTTCTGCCCAAACCAATCCTGGTTTGGGCAGAACGCTCGTGAGAATTGGCCGGAGAACGCCTGGCGAAGTCATTCGGGCGCTGCACGTCTGCTGGGCCGCCCCACCCCGGGGCCTTGAAGGGCATTGTGAGTGTCCGCACCGGATCGCCGCCAGGAGGCACTCCACAAGATGGAATGCAGCGAGGACAACGCCCGTGGATCCTCGACCTGCGGGGGTCCCATCCCTGGCGGTCTACCATGGGGCCTGGCCCATCACAAAGTCCGGTCTGGAACGCTCGCCTGCTTCCCCAACCTTCCGCTTCCGGGGTCCTGTCCCTCATGGCCTCCATATTGGAAACCCTTAGTCCCGCAGCCACGCATCTCCCAACCACGCAGTCTCCATCGGCGCCTCCTGGTGCTTCAGACAACGCTCAGAGTGTGATAAACCTGTATGACCAAAATGAGGTCATCCCCATCCTTGACCGCCCGATCTACCCGAAAGACGGAGGCGCACACCAGGCCACCACCCGTCCTTCAACTCTGCTCTGGGAACGCTCCACTGCGCTGGCGTGCCCAGGTGGGCCGCGTCTTTTCTGTGCCATTTCGGGGCGGCAGCAACAAGCCCTGGGCGAGAAAGGGCCCTGGGCCATGGAGAGCAGGGCTGTCCGCAGGGCTGCCCTACGCCGGCCAATTCTCACGAGCGTTCTGCCCAAACCAATCCTGGTTTGGGCAGAACGCTCGTGAGAATTGGCCGGAAAACGCCCGGCGAAGTCATTCGGGCGCTGCACGTCTGCTGGGCCGACCCCCCCGGGGCCTTGAAGGGCATTGTGAGTGTCCGCAACCGATCACCGCCAGGAGGCAATCCACAAGATGGAATGCAGCGAGGACAACGCCCGTGGATCCTCGACCTGCGGGGGTCCCTTCCCTGGCGCTCTACCATAGGGCCAGGCCCATCACGAAGTCCGGTTTGGACGCTCACCTGCCTCCCCAACCTTCTGCTTCCGGGGTCCTGTCCCACATGGCCTCCATATTGGAAACCCTTAGTCCCGCAGCCACGCATCTCCCAACCACGCAGTCTGCATCGGCGTCCCCTGGTGCTTCGGACAACCCTCAGAGTGAGATAAACCTGTTCACCAAAATGAGGTCATCCCCATCCTTTGCCGCCCCATCTACCTGAAAGACGGAGGCGCACACCAGTCCACCACCCGTCCTTCAACTCTGAGCCGGGAACACTCCACTGCGCCGGCGTGCCCAGTTGGGCCGCTTCTTTTCCGTGCCATTTCTGGGCGGCAGCAACAAGCCCTGGGCGAGAAAGGGCCCTGGGCGATAAAGGGCCCTGGGCCATGGAGAGCAGGGCTGTCCGCAGGGCTGACCTACGCCGGCCAATTCTCACGAGCGTTCTGCCCAAACCAATCCTGGTTTGGGCAGAACGCTCGTGAGAATTGGCCGGAGAACGCCTGGCGAAGTCATTCGGGCGCTGCACGTCTGCTGGGCCGCCCCACCCCGGGGCCTTGAAGGGCATTGTGAGTGTCCGCACCGGATCGCCGCCAGGAGGCACGCCACAAGATGGAATGCAGCGGGGACAACGCCCGTGGATCCTCGACCTGCGGGGGTCCCATCCCTGGCGGTCTACCATGGGGCCTGGCCCATCACAAAGTCTGGTCTTGAACGCTCGCCTGCTTCCCCAACCTTCCGCTTCCGGGGTCCTGTCCCTCATGGCCTCCATATTGGAAACCCTTAGTCCCGCAGCCACGCATCTCCCAACCACGCAGTCTCCATCGGCGCCTCCTGGTGCTTCAGACAATGCTCAGAGTGTGATAAACCTGTATGACCAAAATGAGGTCATCCCCATCCTTGACCGCCCGATCTACCCGAAAGACGGAGGCGCACACCAGGCCACCACCCGTCCTTCAACTCTGCTCCGGGAACGCTCCACTGCGCCGGCGTGCCCAGGTGGGCCGCTTCTTTTCCGTGCCATTTCGGGGCGGCAGCAACAAGCCCTGGGCGAGAAAGGGCCCTGGGCCATGGAGAGCAGGGCTGTCCGCAGGGCTGCCCTACGCCGGCCAATTCTCACGAGCGTTCTGCCCAAACCAATCCTGGTTTGGGCAGAACCCTCGTGAGAATTGGCCGGAAAACGCCCGGCGAAGTCATTCGGGCGCTGCACGTCTGCTGGGCCGACCCCCCCGGGGCCTTGAAGGGCATTGTGAGTGTCCGCAACCGATCACCGCCAGGAGGCAATCCACAAGATGGAATGCAGCGAGGACAACGCCCGTGGATCCTCGACCTGCGGGGGTCCCATCCCTGGCGCTCTACCATAGGGCCAGGCCCATCACGAAGTCCGGTTTGGAACGCTCACCTGCCTCCCCAACCTTCTGCTTCCGGGGTCCTGTCCCTCATGGCCTCCATATTGGAAACCCTTAGTCCCGCAGCCACGCATCTCCCAACCACGCAGTCTGCATCGGCGTCCCCTGGTGCTTCGGACAACCCTCAGAGTGAGATAAACCTCTTCACCAAAATGAGGTCATCCCCATCCTTTGCCGTCCCATCTACCTGAAAGACGGAGGCGCACACCAGTCCACCACCCGTCCTTCAACTCTGAGCCGGGAATACTCCACTGCGCCGGCGTGCCCAGTTGGGCCGCTTCTTTTCCGTGCCATTTCTGGGCGGCAGCAACAAGCCCTGGGCGAGAAAGGGCCCTGGGCGATAAAGGGCCCTGGGCCATGGAGAGCAGGGCTGTCCGCAGGGCTGACCTACGCCGGCCAATTCTCACGAGCGTTCTGCCCAAACCAATCCTGGTTTGGGCAGAACGCTCGTGAGAATTGGCCGGAAAACGCCTGGCGAAGTCATTCGGGCGCTGCACGTCTGCTGGGCCGCCCCACCCCGGGGCCATGAAGGGCATTGTGAGTGTCCGCACCGGATCGCCGCCAGGAGGCACTCCACAAGATGGAATGCAGCGAGGACAACGCCCGTGGATCCTCGACCTGCGGGGGTCCCATCCCTGGCGGTCTACCATGGGGCCTGGCCCATCACAAAGTCCGGTCTGGAACGCTCGCCTGCTTCCCCAACCTTCCGCTTCCGGGGTCCTGTCCCTCATGGCCTCCATATTGGAAACCCTTAGTCCCGCAGCCACGCATCTCCCAACCACGCAGTCTCCATCGGCGCCTCCTGGTGCTTCAGACAACGCTCAGAGTGTGATAAACCTGTATGACCAAAATGAGGTCATCTCCATCCTTGACCGCCCGATCTACCCGAAAGACGGAGGCGCACACCAGGCCACCACCCGTCCTTCAACTCTGCTCCGGGAACGCTCCACTGCGCCGGCGTGCCCAGGTGGGCCGCTTCTTTTCCGTGCCATTTCGGGGCGGCAGCAACAAGCCCTGGGCGAGAAAGGGCCCTGGGCCATGGAGAGCAGGGCTGTCCGCAGGGCTGCCCTACGCCGGCCAATTCTCATGAGCGTTCTGCCCAAACCAATCCTGGTTTGGGCAGAACGCTCGTGAGAATTGGCCGGAAAACGCCCGGCGAAGTCATTCGGGCGCTGCACGTCTGCTGGGCCGACCCCCCCGGGGCCTTGAAGGGCATTGTGAGTGTCCGCAACCGATCACCGCCAGGAGGCAATCCACAAGATGGAATGCAGCGAGGACTACGCCCGTGGATCCTCGACCTGCGGGGGTCCCATTTCTGGCGCTCTACCATAGGGCCAGGCCCATCACGAAGTCCGGTTTGGAACGGTCACCTGCCTCCCCAACCTTCTGCTCTCGGGGTCCTGTCCCTCATGGCCTCCATATTGGAAACCCTTAGTCCCGCAGCCACGCATCTCCCAACCACGCAGTCTGCATCGGCGTCCCCTGGTTCTTCGGACACCCTCAGAGTGAGATAAACCTGTTCACCAAAATGAGGTCATCCCCATCCTTTGCCGCCCCATCTACCTGAAAGACGGAGGCTCACACCAGTCCACCACCCGTCCTTCAACTCTGAGCCGGGAACACTCCACTGCGCCGGCGTGCCCAGTTGGGCCGCTTCTTTTCCGTGCCATTTCTGGGCGGCAGCAACAAGCCCTGGGCGAGAAAGGGCCCTGGGCGATAAAGGGCCCTGGGCCATGGAGAGCAGGGCTGTCCGCAGGGCTGACCTACGCCGGCCAATTCTCACGAGCGTTCTGCCCAAACCAATCCTGGTTTGGGCAGAACGCTCGTGAGAATTGGCCGGAAAACGCCTGGCGAAGTCATTCGGGCGCTGCACGTCTGCTGGGCCGCCCCACCCCGGGGCCTTGAAGGGCATTGTGAGTGTCCGCACCGGATCGCCGCCAGGAGGCACTCCACAAGATGGAATGCAGCGAGGACAACGCCCGTGGATCCTCGACCTGCGGGGGTCCCATCCCTGGCGGTCTACCATGGGGCCTGGCCCATCACAAAGTCCGGTCTGGAACGCTCGCCTGCTTCCCCAACCTTCCGCTTCCGGGGTCCTGTCCCTCATGGCCTCCATATAGGAAACCCTTAGTCCCGCAGCCACGCATCTCCCAACCACGCAGTCTCCATCGGCGCCTCCTGGTGCTTCAGACAACGCTCAGAGTGTGATAAACCTGTATGACCAAAATGAGGTCATCCCCAACCTTGAACGCCCGATCTACCCGAAAGACGGAGGCGCACACCAGGCCACCACCCGTCCTTCAACTCTGCTCCGGGAACGCTCCACTGCGCCGGCGTGCCCAGGTGGGCCGCTTCTTTTCCGTGCCATTTCGGGGCGGCAGCAACAAGCCCTGGGCGAGAAAGGGCCCTGGGCGATAAAGGGCCCTGGGCCATGGAGAGCAGGGCTGTCCGCAGGGCTGACCTACGCCGGCCAATTCTCACGAGCGTTCTGCCCAAACCAATCCTGGTTTGGGCAGAACGCTCGTGAGAATTGGCCGGAGAACGCCTGGCGAAGTCATTCGGGCACTGCACGTCTGCTGGGCCGCCCCACCCCGGGGCCTTGAAGGGCATTGTGAGTGTCCGCAACCGATCACCGCCAGGAGGCAATCCACAAGATGGAATGCAGCGAGGACGACGCCCGTGGATCCTCGACCTGCGGGGGTCCCATCGCTGGCGCTCTACCATAGGGCCAGGCCCATCACGAAGTCCGGTTTGGAACGCTCACCTGCCTCCCCAACCTTCTGCTTCCGGGGTCCTGTCCCTCATGGCCTCCATATTGGAAACCCTTAGTCCCGCAGCCACGCATCTCCCAACCACGCAGTCTCCATCGGCGCCTCCTGGTGCTTCAGACAACGCTCAGAGTGTGATAAACCTGTATGACCAAAATGAGGTCATCCCCATCCTTGACCGCCCGATCTACCCGAAAGACGGAGGCGCACACCAGGCCACCACCCGTCCTTCAACTCTGCTCCGGGAACGCTCCACTGCGCCGGCGTGCCCAGGTGGGCCGCTTCTTTTCCGTGCCATTTCGGTGCGGCAGCAAGAAGCCCTGGGCGAGAAAGGGCCCTGGGCCATGGAGAGCAGGGCTGTCCGCAGGGCTGCCCTACGCCGGCCAATTCTCACGAGCGTTCTGCCCAAACCAATCCTGGTTTGGGCAGAACGCTCGTGAGAATTGGCCGGAAAACGCCTGGCGAAGTCATTCGGGCGCTGCACGTCTGCTGGGCCACCCCACCCCGGGGCCTTGAAGGGCATTGTGAGTGTCCGCACCGGATCGCCGCCAGGAGGCACTCCACAAGATGGAATGCAGCGAGGACAACGCCCGTGGATCCTCGACCTGCGGGGGTCCCATCCCTGGCGGTCTACCATGGGGCCTGGCCCATCACAAAGTCCGGTCTGGAACGCTCGCCTGCTTCCCCAACCTTCCGCTTCCGGGGTCCTGTCCCTCATGGCCTCCATATTGGAAACCCTTAGTCCCGCAGCCACGCATCTCCCAACCACGCAGTCTCCATCGGCGCCTCCTGGTGCTTCAGACAACGCTCAGAGTGTGATAAACCTGTATGACCAAAATGAGGTCATCCCCATCCTTGACCGCCCGATCTACCCGAAAGACGGAGGCGCACACCAGGCCACCACCCGTCCTTCAACTCTGCTCCGGGAACGCTCCACTGCGCCGGCGTGCCCAGGTGGGCCGCTTCTTTTCCGTGCCATTTCGGGGCGGCAGCAAGAAGCCCTGGGCGAGAAAGGGCCCTGGGCCATGGAGAGCAGGGCTGTCCGCAGGGCTGCCCTACGCCGGCCAATTCTCATGAGCGTTCTGCCCAAACCAATCCTGGTTTGGGCAGAACGCTCGTGAGAATTGGCCGGAAAACGCCCGGCGAAGTCATTCGGGCGCTGCACGTCTGCTGGGCCGACCCCCCCGGGGCCTTGAAGGGCATTGTGAGTGTCCGCAACCGATCACCGCCAGGAGGCAATCCACAAGATGGAATGCAGCGAGGACAACGCCCGTGGATCCTCGACCTGCGGGGTTCCCATCCCTGGCGCTCTACCATAGGGCCAGGCCCATCACGAAGTCCGGTTTGGAACGCTCACCTGCCTCCCCAACCTTCTGCTTCCGGGGTCCTGTCCCTCATGGCCTCCATATTGGAAACCCTTAGTCCCGCAGCCACGCATCTCCCAACCACGCAGTCTGCATCGGCGTCCCCTGGTGCTTCGGACAACCCTCAGAGTGAGATAAACCTGTTCACCAAAATGAGGTCATCCCCATCCTTTGCCGGCCCATCTACCTGAAAGACGGAGGCGCACACCAGTCCACCACCCGTCCTTCAACTCTGAGCCGGGAATACTCCACTGCGCCGGCGTGCCCAGTTGGGCCGCTTCTTTTCCGTGCCATTTCTGGGCGGCAGCAACAAGCCCTGGGCGAGAAAGGGCCCTGGGCGATAAAGGGCCCTGGGCAATGGAGAGCAGGGCTGTCCGCAGGGCTGACCTACGCCGGCCAATTCTCACGAGCGTTCTGCCCAAACCAATCCTGGTTTGGGTAGAACGCTCGTGAGAATTGGCCGGAAAACGCCTGGCGAAGTCATTCGGGCGCTGCACGTCTGCTGGGCCGCCCCACCCCGGGGACTTGAAGGGCATTGTGAGTGTCCGCACCGGATCGCCGCCAGGAGGCACTCCACAAGATGGAATGCAGCGAGGACAACGCCCTTGGATCCTCGACCTGCGGGGGTCCCATCCCTGGCGGTCTACCATGGGGCCTGGCCCATCACAAAGTCCGGTCTGGAACGCTCGCCTGCTTCCCCAACCTTCCGCTTCCGGGGTCCTGTCCCTCATGGCCTCCATATTGGAAACCCTTAGTCCCGCAGCCACGCATCTCCCAACCACGCAGTCTCCATCGGCGCCTCCTGGTGCTTCAGACAACGCTCAGAGTGTGATAAACCTGTATGACCAAAATGAGGTCATCCCCATCCTTGACCGCCCGATCTACCCGAAAGACGGAGGCGCACACCAGGCCACCACCCGTCCTTCAACTCTGCTCCGGGAACGCTCCACTGCGCCGGCGTGCCCAGGTGGGCCGCTTCTTTTCCGTGCCATTTCGGGGCGGCAGCAACAAGCCCTGGGCGAGAAAGGGCCCTGGGCCATGGAGAGCAGGGCTGTCCGCAGGGCTGCCCTACGCCGGCCAATTCTCATGAGCGTTCTGCCCAAACCAATCCTGGTTTGGGCAGAACGCTCGTGAGAATTGGCCGGAAAACGCCCGGCGAAGTCATTCGGGCGCTGCACGTCTACTGGGCCGACCCCCCCCGGGGCCTTGAAGGGCATTGTGAGTGTCCGCAACCGATCACCGCCAGGAGGCAATCCACAAGATGGAATGCAGCGAGGACAACGCCCGTGGATCCTCGACCTGCGGGGGTCCCATCCCTGGCGCTCTACCATAGGGCCAGGCCCATCACGAAGTCCGGTTTGGAACGCTCACCTGCCTCCCCAACCTTCTGCTTCCGGGGTCCTGTCCCTCATGGCCTCCATATTGGAAACCCTTAGTCCCGCAGCCACGCATCTCCCAACCACGCAGTCTGCATCGGCGTCCCCTGGTGCTTCGGACAACCCTCAGAGTGAGATAAACCTGTTCACCAAAATGAGGTCATCCCCATCCTTTGCCGCCCCATCTACCTGAAAGACGGAGGCGCACACCAGTCCACCATCCGTCCTTCAACTCTGAGCCGGGAACACTCCACTGCGCCGGCGTGCCCAGTTGGGCCGCTTCTTTTCCGTGCCATTTCTGGGCGGCAGCAACAAGCCCTGGGCGAGAAAGGGCCCTGGGCGATAAAGGGCCCTGGGCCATGGAGAACAGGGCTGTCCGTAGGGCTGACCTACGCCGGCCAATTCTCACGAGCGTTCTGCCCAAACCAATCCTGTTTTGGGCAGAACGCTCGTGAGAATTGGCCGGAAAACGCCTGGCGAAGTCATTCGGGCGCTGCACGTCTGCTGGGCCGCCCCACCCCGGGGCCTTGAAGGGCATTGTGAGTGTCCGCACCGGATCGCCGCCAGGAGGCACTCCACAAGATGGAATGCAGCGAGGACAACGCCCGTGGATCCTCGACCTGCGGGGGTCCCATCCCTGGCGCTCTACCATAGGGCCAGGCCCATCACGAAGTCCGGTTTGGAACGCTCACCTGCCTCCCCAACCTTCTGCTTCCGGGGTCCTGTCCCTCATGGCCTCCATATTGGAAACCCTTAGTCCCGCAGCCACGCATCTCCCAACCACGCAGTCTGCATCGGCGTCCCCTGGTGCTTCGGACAACCCTCAGAGTGAGATAAACCTCTTCACCAAAATGAGGTCATCCCCATCCTTTGCCGCCCCATCTACCTGAAAGACGGAGGCGCACACCAGTCCACCACCCGTCCTTCAACTCTGAGCCGGGAATACTCCACTGCGCCGGCGTGCCCAGTTGGGCCGCTTCTTTTCCGTGCCATTTCTGGGCGGCAGCAACAAGCCCTGGGCGAGAAAGGGCCCTGGGCGATAAAGGGCCCTGGGCCATGGAGAGCAGGGCTGTCCGCAGGGCTGACCTACGCCGGCCAATTCTCACGAGCGTTCTGCCCAAACCAATCCTGGTTTGGGCAGAACGCTCGTGAGAATTGGCCGGAAAACGCCTGGCGAAGTCATTCGGGCGCTGCACGTCTGCTGGGCCGCCCCACCCCGGGGCCTTGAAGGGCATTGTGAGTGTCCGCACCGGATCGCCGCCAGGAGGCACTCCACAAGATGGAATGCAGCGAGGACAACGCCCGTGGATCCTCGACCTGCGGGGGTCCCATCCCTGGCGGTCTACCATGGGGCCTGGCCCATCACAAAGTCCGGTCTGGAACGCTCGCCTGCTTCCCCAACCTTCCGCTTCCGGGGTCCTGTCCCTCATGGCCTCCATATAGGAAACCCTTAGTCCCGCAGCCACGCATCTCCCAACCACGCAGTCTCCATCGGCGCCTCCTGGTGCTTCAGACAACGCTCAGAGTGTGATAAACCTGTATGACCAAAATGAGGTCATCCCCATCCTTGACCGCCCGATCTACCCGAAAGACGGAGGCGCACACCAGGCCACCACCCGTCCTTCAACTCTGCTCTGGGAACGCTCCACTGCGCCGGCGTGCCCAGGTGGGCCGCTTCTTTTCCGTGCCATTTCTGGGCGGCAGCAACAAGCCCTGGGCGAGAAAGGGCCCTGGGCGATAAAGGGCCCTGGGCCATGGAGAGCAGGGCTGTCCGCAGGGCTGACCTACGCCGGCCAATTCTCACGAGCGTTCTGCCCAAACCAATCCTGGTTTGGGCAGAACGCTCGTGAGAATTGACCGGAAAACGCCTGGCGAAGTCATTCGGGCGCTGCACGTCTGCTGGGCCGCCCCACCCCGGGGCCTTGAAGGGCATTGTGAGTGTCCGCACCGGATCGCCGCCAGGAGGCACTCCACAAGATGGAATGCAGCGAGGACAACGCCCGTGGATCCTCGACCTGCGGGGGTCCCATCCCTGGCGGTCTACCATGGGGCCTGGCCCATCACAAAGTCCGGTCTGGAACGCTCGCCTGCTTCCCCAACCTTCCGCTTCCGGGGTCCTGTCCCTCATGGCCTCCATATAGGAAACCCTTAGACCCGCAGCCACGCATCTCCCAACCACGCAGTCTCCATCGGCGCCTCCTGGTGCTTCAGACAACGCTCAGAGTGTGATAAACCTGTATGACCAAAATGAGGTCATCCCCATCCTTGACCGCCCGATCTACCCGAAAGACGGAGGCGCACACCAGGCCACCACCCGTCCTTCAACTCTGCTCCGGGAACGCTCCACTGCGCCGGCGTGCCCAGGTGGGCCGCTTCTTTTCCGTGCCATTTCGGGGCGGCAGCAACAAGCCCTGGGCGAGAAAGGGCCCTGGGCCATGGAGAGCAGGGCTGTCCGCAGGGCTGCCCTACGCCGGCCAATTCTCACGAGCGTTCTGCCGGGCAGAACGCTCGTGAGAATTGGCCGGAAAACGCCCGGCGAAGTCATTCGGGCGCTGCACGTCTGCTGGCCGACCCCCCCGGGGCCTTGAAGGGCATTGTGAGTGACCGCAACCGATCACCGCTAGGAGGCAATCCAAGGATGGAATGCAGCGAGGACAACGCCCGTGGATCCTCGACCTGCGGGGGTCCCATCCCTGGCGCTCTACCATAGGGCCAGGCCCATCACGAAGTCCGGTTTGGAATGCTCACCTGCCTCCCCAACCTTCTGCTTCCGGGGTCCTGTCCCTCATGGCCTCCATATTGGAAACCCTTAGTCCCGCAGCCACGCATCTCCCAACCACGCAGTCTGCATCGGCGTCCCCTGGTGCTTCGGACAACCCTCAGAGTGAGATAAACCTGTTCACCAAAATGAGGTCATCCCCATCCTTTGCCGCCCCATCTACCTGAAAGACGGAGGCGCACACCAGTCCACCACCCGTCCTTCAACTCTGAGCCGTGAACACTCCACTGCGCCGGCGTGCCCAGTTGGGCCGCTTCTTTTCCGTGCCATTTCTGGGCGGCAGCAACAAGCCCTGGGCGAGAAAGGGCCCTGGGCGATAAAGGGCCCTGGGCCATGGAGAGCAGGGCTGTCCGCAGGGCTGACCTACGCCGGCCAATTCTCACGAGCGTTCTGCCCAAACCAATCCTGGTTTGGGCAGAACGCTCGTGAGAATTGGCCGGAAAACGCCTGGCGAAGTCATTCGGGCGCTGCACGTCTGCTGGGCCGCCCCACCCCGGGGCCTTGAAGGGCATTGTGAGTGTCCGCACCGGATCGCCGCCAGGAGGCACTCCACAAGATGGAATGCAGCGAGGACAACGCCCGTGGATCCTCGACCTGCGGGGGTCCCATCCCTGGCGGTCTACCATGGGGCCTGGCCCATCACAAAGTCCGGTCTGGAACGCTCGCCTGCTTCCCCAACCTTCCGCTTCCGGGGTCCTGTCCCTCATGGCCTCCATATTGGAAACCCTTAGTCCCGCAGCCACGCATCTCCCAACCACGCAGTCTCCATCGGCGCCTCCTGGTGCTTCAGACAACGCTCAAAGTGTGATAAACCTGTATGAACAAAATGAGGTCATCCCCATCCTTGACCGCCCGATCTACCAGAAAGACGGAGGCGCACACCAGGCCACCACCCGTCCTTCAAATCTGCTCCGGGAACGCTCCACTGCGCCGGCGTGCCCAGGTGGGCCGCTTCTTTTCCGTGCCATTTCGGGGCGGCAGCAACAAGCCCTGGGCGAGAAAGGGCCCTGGGCCATGGAGAGCAGGGCTGTCCGCAGGGCTGACCTACGCCGGCCAATTCTCACGAGCGTTCTGCCCAAACCAATCCTGGTTTGGGAAGAACGCTCGTGAGAATTGGCCGGAAAACGCCTGGCGAAGTCATTCGGGCGCTGCACGTCTGCTGGGCCGCCCCACCCCGGGCCTTGAAGGGCATTGTGAGTGTCCGCACAGGATCGCCGCCAGGAGGCACTCCACAAGATGGAATGCAGCGAGGACAACGCCCGTGGATCCTCGACCTGCGGGGGTCCCATCCCTGGCGGTCTACCATGGGGCCTGGCCCATCACAAAGTCCGGTCTGGAACGCTCGCCTGCTTCCCCAACCTTCCGCTTCCGGGGTCCTGTCCCTCATGGCCTCCATATTGGAAACCCTTAGACCCGCAGCCACGCATCTCCCAACCACGCAGTCTCCATCGGCGCCTCCTGGTGCTTCAGACAACGCTCAGAGTGTGATAAACCTGTATGACCAAAATGAGGTCATCCCCATCCTTGACCGCCCGATCTACCCGAAAGACGGAGGCGCACACCAGGCCACCACCCGTCCTTCAACTCTGCTCCGGGAACGCTCCACTGCGCCGGCGTGCCCAGGTGGGCCGCTTCTTTTCCGTGCCATTTCGGGGCGGCAGCAACAAGCCCTGGGCGAGAAAGGGCCCTGGGCCATGGAGAGCAGGGCTGTCCGCAGGGCTGCCCTACGCCGACCAATTCTCACGAGCGTTCTGCCCAAACCAATCCTGGTTTGGGCAGAACGCTCGTGAGAATTGGCCGGAAAACGCCCGGCGAAATCATTCGGGCGCTGCACGTCTGCTGGCCGACCCCCCCGGGGCCTTGAAGGGCATTGGAGTGACCGCAACCGATCACCGCTAGGAGGAAATCCAAGGATGGAATGCAGCGAGGACAACGCCCGTGGATCCTCGACCTGCGGGGGTCCCATCCCTGGCGCTCTACCATAGGGCCAGGCCCATCACGAAGTCCGGTTTGGAATGCTCACCTGCCTCCCCAACCTTCTGCTTCCGGGGTCCTGTCCCTCATGGCCTCCATATTGGAAACCCTTAGTCCCGCAGCCACGCATCTCCCAACCACGCAGTCTGCATCGGCGTCCCCTGGTGCTTCGGACAACCCTCAGAGTGAGATAAACCTGTTCACCAAAATGAGGTCATCCCCATCCTTTGCCGCCCCATCTACCTGAAAGACGGAGGCGCACACCAGTCCACCACCCGTCCTTCAACTCTGAGCCGTGAACACTCCACTGCGCCGGCGTGCCCAGTTGGGCCGCTTCTTTTCCGTGCCATTTCTGGGCGGCAGCAACAAGCCCTGGGCGAGAAAGGGCCCTGGGCGATAAAGGGCCCTGGGCCATGGAGAGCAGGGCTGTCCGCAGGGCTGACCTACGCCGGCCAATTCTCACGAGCGTTCTGCCCAAACCAATCCTGGTTTGGGCAGAACGCTCGTGAGAATTGGCCTGAAAACGCCTGGCGAAGTCATTCGGGCGCTGCACGTCTGCTGGGCCGCCCCACCCCGGGGCCTTGAAGGGCATTGTGAGTGTCCGCACCGGATCGCCGCCAGGAGGCACTCCACAAGATGGAATGCAGCGAGGACAACGCCCGTGGATCCTCGACCTGCGGGGGTCCCATCCCTGGCGGTCTACCATGGGGCCTGGCCCATCACAAAGTCCGGTCTGGAACGCTCGCCTGCTTCCCCAACCTTCCGCTTCCGGGGTCCTGTCCCTCATGGCCTCCATATTGGAAACCCTTAGTCCCGCAGCCACGCATCTCCCAACCACGCAGTCTCCATCGGCGCCTCCTGGTGCTTCAGACAACGCTCAAAGTGTGATAAACCTGTATGACCAAAATGAGGTCATCCCCATCCTTGACCGCCCGATCTACCAGAAAGACGGAGGCGCACACCAGGCCACCACCCGTCCTTCAAATCTGCTCCGGGAACGCTCCACTGCGCCGGCGTGCCCAGGTGGGCCGCTTCTTTTCCGTGCCATTTCGGGGCGGCAGCAACAAGCCCTGGGCGAGAAAGGGCCCTGGGCCATGGAGAGCAGGGCTGTCCGCAGGGCTGCCCTACGCCGGCCAATTCTCACGAGCGTTCTGCCCAAACCAATCCTGGTTTGGGCAGAACGCTCGTGAGAATTGGCCGGAAAACGCCCGGCGAAGTCATTCGGGCGCTGCACGTCTGCTGGGCCGACCCCCCCGGGGCCTTGAAGGGCATTGTGAGTGTCCGCACCGGATCGCCGCCAGGAGGCACTCCACAAGATGGAATGCAGCGAGGACAACGCCCGTGGATCCTCGACCTGCGGGGGTCCCATCCCTGGCGGTCTACCATGGGGCCTGGCCCATCACAAAGTCCGGTCTGGAACGCTCGCCTGCTTCCCCAACCTTCCGCTTCCGGGGTCCTGTCCCTCATGGCCTCCATATTGGAAACCCTTAGTCCCGCAGCCACGCATCTCCCAACCACGCAGTCTCCATCGGCGCCTCCTGGTGCTTCAGACAACGCTCAGAGTGTGATAAACCTGTATGACCAAAATGAGGTCATCCCCATCCTTGACCGCCCGATCTACCCGAAAGACGGAGGCGCACACCAGGCCACCACCCGTCCTTCAACTCTGCTCCGGGAACGCTCCACTGCGCCGGCGTGCCCAGGTGGGCCGCTTCTTTTCCGTGCCATTTCGGGGCGGCAGCAACAAGCCCTGGGCGAGAAAGGGCCCTGGGCCATGGAGAGCAGGGCTGTCCGCAGGGCTGCCCTACGCCGGCCAATTCTCATGAGCGTTCTGCCCAAACCAATCCTGGTTTGGGCAGAACGCTCGTGAGAATTGGCCGGAAAACGCCCGGCGAAGTCATTCGGGCGCTGCACGTCTGCTGGGCCGACCCCCCCCGGGGCCTTGAAGGGCATTGTGAGTGTCCGCAACCGATCACCGCCAGGAGGCAATCCACAAGATGGAATGCAGCGAGGACAACGCCCGTGGATCCTCGACCTGCGGGGGTCCCATCCCTGGCGCTCTACCATAGGGCCAGGCCCATCACGAAGTCCGGTTTGGAACGGTCACCTGCCTCCCCAACCTTCTGCTTCCGGGGTCCTGTCCCTCATGGCCTCCATATTGGAAACCCTTAGTCCCGCAGCCACGCATCTCCCAACCACGCAGTCTGCATCGGCGTCCCCTGGTGCTTCGGACAACCCTCAGAGTGAGATAAACCTGTTCACCAAAATGAGGTCATCCCCATCCTTTGCCGCCCCATCTACCTGAAAGACGGAGGCGCACACCAGGCCACCACCCGTCCTTCAACTCTGAGCCGGGACCACTCCACTGCGCCGGCGTGCCCAGGTGGGCCGCTTCTTTTCCGTGCCATTTCTGGGCGGCAGCAACAAGCCCTGGGCGAGAAAGGGCCCTGGGCGATAAAGGGCCCTGGGCCATGGAGAGCAGGGCTGTCCGCAGGGCTGCCCTACGCCGGCCAATTCTCACGAGCGTTCTGCCCAAACCAATCCTGGTTTGGGCAGAACGCTCGTGAGAATTGGCCGGAAAACGCCCGGCGAAGTCATTCGGGCGCTGCACGTCTGCTGGGCCGACCCCCCCGGGGCCTTGAAGGGCATTGTGAGTGTCCGCAACCGATCACCGCCAGGAGGCAATCCACAAGATGGAATGCAGCGAGGACAACGCCCGTGGATCCTCGACCTGCGGGGGTCCCATCCCTGGCGCTCTACCATAGGGCCAGGCCCATCACGAAGTCCGGTTTGGAACGCTCACCTGCCTCCCCAACCTTCTGCTTCCGGGGTCCTGTCCCTCATGGCCTCCATATTGGAAACCCTTAGTCCCGCAGCCACGCATCTCCCAACCACGCAGTCTGCATCGGCGTCCCCTGGTGCTTCGGACAACCCTCAGAGTGAGATAAACCTGTTCACCAAAATGAGGTCATCCCCATCCTTTGCCGCCCCATCTACCTGAAAGACGGAGGCGCACACCAGTCCACCACCCGTCCTTCAACTCTGAGCCGGGAACACTCCACTGCGCCGGCGTGCCCAGTTGGGCCGCTTCTTTTCCGTGCCATTTCTGGGCGGCAGCAACAAGCCCTGGGCGAGAAAGGGCCCTGGGCGATAAAGGGCCCTGGGCCATGGAGAGCAGGGCTGTCCGCAGGGCTGACCTACGCCGGCCAATTCTCACGAGCGTTCTGCCCAAACCAATCCTGGTTTGGGCAGAACGCTCGTGAGAATTGGCCGGAAAACGCCTGGCGAAGTCATTCGGGCGCTGCACGTCTGCTGGGCCGCCCCACCCCGGGGCCTTGAAGGGCATTGTGAGTGTCCGCACAGGATCGCCGCCAGGAGGCACTCCACAAGATGGAATGCAGCGAGGACAACGCCCGTGGATCCTCGACCTGCGGGGGTCCCATCCCTGGCGGTCTACCATGGGGCCTGGCCCATCACAAAGTCCGGTCTGGAACGCTCGCCTGCTTCCCCAACCTTCCGCTTCCGGGGTCCTGTCCCTCATGGCCTCCATATTGGAAACCCTTAGACCCGCAGCCACGCATCTCCCAACCACGCAGTCTCCATCGGCGCCTCCTGGTGCTTCAGACAACGCTCAGAGTGTGATAAACCTGTATGACCAAAATGAGGTCATCCCCATCCTTGACCGCCCGATCTACCCGAAAGACGGAGGCGCACACCAGGCCACCACCCGTCCTTCAACTCTGCTCCGGGAACGCTCCACTGCGCCGGCGTGCCCAGGTGGGCCGCTTCTTTTCCGTGCCATTTCGGGGCGGCAGCAACCATCCCTGGGCGAGAAAGGGCCCTGGGCCATGGAGAGCAGGGCTGTCCGCAGGGCTGCCCTACGCCGACCAATTCTCACGAGCGTTCTGCCCAAACCAATCCTGGTTTGGGCAGAACGCTCGTGAGAATTGGCCGGAAAACGCCCGGCGAAATCATTCGGGCGCTGCAGGTCTGCTGGGCCGACCCCCCCCGGGGCCTTGAAGGGCATTGTGAGTGTCCGCAACCAATCACCGCCAGGAGGCAATCCACAAGATGGAATGCAGCGAGGACAACGCCCGTGGATCCTCGACCTGCGGGGATCCCATCCCTGGCGCTCTACCATAGGGCCAGGCCCATCACGAAGTCCGGTTTGGAACGCTCACCTGCCTCCCCAACCTTCTGCTTCCGGGGTCCTGTCCCTCATGGCCTCCATATTGGAAACCCTTAGTCCCGCAGCCACGCATCTCCCAACCACGCAGTCTGCATCGGCGTCCCCTGGTGCTTCGGACAACCCTCAGAGTGAGATAAACCTGTTCACCAAAATGAGGTCATCCCCATCCTTTGCCGCCCCATCTACCTGAAAGACGGAGGCGCACACCAGTCCACCACCCGTCCTTCAACTCTGAGCCGGGAACACTCCACTGCGCCGGCGTGCCCAGTTGGGCCGCTGCTTTTCCGTGCCATTTCTGGGCGGCAGCAACAAGCCCTGGGCGAGAAAGGGCCCTGGGCGATAAAGGGCCCTGGGCCATGGAGAGCAGGGCTGTCCGCAGGGCTGACCTACGCCGGCCAATTCTCACGAGCGTTCTGCCCAAACCAATCCTGGTTTGGGCAGAACTCTCGTGAGAATTGGCCGGAAAACGCCTGGCGAAGTCATTCGGGCGCTGCACGTCTGCTGGGCCGCCCCACCCCGGGGCCTTGAAGGGCATTGTGAGTGTCCGCACCAGATCGCCGCCAGGAGGCACTCCACAAGATGGAATGCAGCGAGGAAAACGCCCGTGGATCCTCGACCTGCGGGGGTCCCATCCCTGGCGGTCTACCATGGGGCCTGGCCCATCACAAAGTCCGGTCTGGAACGCTCGCCTGCTTCCCCAACCTTCCGCTTCCGGGGTCCTGTCCCTCATGGCCTCCATATTGGAAACCCTTAGTCCCGCAGCCACGCATCTCCCAACCACGCAGTCTCCATCGGCGCCTCCTGGTGCTTCAGACAACGCTCAGAGTGTGATAAACCTGTATGACCAAAATGAGGTCATCCCCATCCTTGACCGCCCGATCTACCCGAAAGACGGAGGCGCACACCAGGCCACAATCCGTCCTTCAACTCTGCTCCGGGAACGCTCCACTGCGCCGGCGTGCCCAGGTGGGCCGCTTCTTTTCCGTGCCATTTCGGGGCGGCAGCAAGAAGCCCTGGGCGAGAAAGGGCCCTGGGCCATGGAGAGCAGGGCTGTCCGCAGGGCTGCCCTACGCCGGCCAATTCTCACGAGCGTTCTGCCCAAACCAATCCTGGTTTGGGCAGAACGCTCGTGAGAATTGGCCGGAAAACGCCCGGCGAAGTCATTCGGGCGCTGCACGTCTGCTGGGCCGACCCCCCCCGGGGCCTTGAAGGGCATTGTGAGTGTCCGCAAACGATCACTGCCAGGAGGCAATCCACAAGATGGAATGCAGCGAGGACAACGCCCGTGGATCCTCGACCTGCGGGGGTCCCATCCCTGGCGCTCTACCATAGGGCCAGGCCCATCACGAAGTCCGGTTTGGAACGGTCACCTGCCTCCCCAACCTTCTGCTTCCGGGGTCCTGTCCCTCATGGTCTCCATATTGGAAACCCTTAGTCCCGCAGCCACGCATCTCCCAACCACGCAGTCTGCATCGGCGTCCCCTGGTGCTTCGGACAACCCTCAGAGTGAGATAAACCTGTTCACCAAAATGAGGTCATCCCCATCCTTTGCCGCCCCATCTACCTGAAAGACGGAGGCGCACACCAGTCCACCACTCGTCCTTCAACTCTGAGCCGGGAACACTCCACTGCGCCGGCGTGCCCAGTTGGGCCGCTTCTTTTCCGTGCCATTTCTGGGCGACAGCAACAAGCCCTGGGCGAGAAAGGGCCCTGGGCGAGAAAGGGCCCTGGGCCATGGAGAGCAGGGCTGTCCGCAGGGCTGACCTACGCCGGCCAATTCTCACGAGCGTTCTGCCCAAACCAATCCTGGTTTGGGCAGAACTCTCGTGAGAATTGGCCGGAAAACGCCTGGCGAAGTCATTCGGGCGCTGCACGTCTGCTGGGCCGCCCCACCCCGGGGCCTTGAAGGGCATTGTGAGTGTCCGCACCGGATCGCCGCCAGGAGGCACTCCACAAGATGGAATGCAGCGAGGACAACGCCCGTGGATCCTCGACCTGCGGGGGTCCCATCCCTGGCGGTCTACCATGGGGCCTGGCCCATCACAAAGTCCGGTCTGAAACGCTCGCCTGCTTCCCCACCCTTCCGCTTCCGGGGTCCTGTCCCTCATGGCCTCCATATTGGAAACCCTTAGTCCCGCAGCCACGCATCTCCCAACCACGCAGTCTCCATCGTCGCCTCCTGGTGCTTCAGACAACGCTCAGAGTGTGATAAACCTGTATGACCAAAATGAGGTCATCCCCATCCTTGACCGCCCGATCTACCCGAAAGACGGAGGCGCACACCAGGCCACCACCCGTCCTTCAACTCTGCTCCGGGAACGCTCCACTGCGCAGGCGTGCCCAGGTGGGCCGCTTCTTTTCAGTGCCATTTCGGGGCGGCAGCAACAAGCCCTGGGCGAGAAAGGGCCCTGGGCCATGGAGAGCAGGGCTGTCCGCAGGGCTGCCCTACGCCGGCCAATTCTCACGAGCGTTCTGCCCAAACCAATCCTGGTTTGGGCAGAACGCTCGTGAGAATTGGCCGGAAAACGCCCGGCGAAGTCATTCGGGCGCTGCACGTCTGCTGGGCCGACCCCCCCAGGGCCTTGAAGGGCATTGTGAGTGTCCGCAACCGATCACCGCCAGGAGGCAATCCACAAGATGGAATGCAGCGAGGACAACGCCCGTGGATCCTCGACCTGCGGGGGTCCCATCCCTGGCGCTCTACCATAGGGCCAGGCCCATCACGAAGTCCGGTTTGGAACGCTCACCTGCCTCCCCAACCTTCTGCTTCCGGGGTCCTGTCCCTCATGGCCTCCATATTGGAAACCCTTAGTCCCGCAGCCACGCATCTCCCAACCACGCAGTCTGCATCGGCGTCCCCTGGTGCTTCGGACAACCCTCAGAGTGAGATAAACCTGTTCACCAAAATGAGGTCATCCCCATCCTTTGCCGCCCCATCTACCTGAAAGACGGAGGCGCACACCAGTCCACCACCCGTCCTTCAACTCTGAGCCGGGAACACTCCACTGCGCCGGCGTGCCCAGTTGGGCCGCTTCTTTTCCGTGCCATTTCTGGGCGGCAGCAACAAGCCCTGGGCGAGAAAGGGCCCTGGGCGATAAAGGGCCCTGGGCCATGGAGAGCAGGGCTGTCCGCAGGGCTGACCTACGCCGGCCAATTCTCACGAGCGTTCTGCCCAAACCAATCCTGGTTTGGGCAGAACGCTCGTGAGAATTGGCCGGAAAACGCCTGGCGAAGTCATTCGGGCGCTGCACGTCTGCTGGGCCGCCCCACCCCGGGGCCTTGAAGGGCATTGTGAGTGTCCGCACCGGATCGCCGCCAGGAGGCACTCCACAAGATGGAATGCAGCGAGGACAACGCCCGTGGATCCTCGACCTGCGGGGGTCCCATCCCTGGCGGTCTACCATGGGGCCTGGCCCATCACAAAGTCCGGTCTGGAACGCTCGCCTGCTTCCCCACCCTTCCGCTTCCGGGGTCCTGTCCCTCATGGCCTCCATATAGGAAACCCTTAGTCCCGCAGCCACACATCTCCCAACCACGCAGTCTCCTTCGCCGCCTCCTGGTGCTTCAGACAACGCTCAGAGTGTGATAAACCTGTATGACCAAAATGAGGTCATCCGCATCCTTGACCGCCCGATCTACCCGAAAGACGGAGGCGCACACCAGGCCACCACCCGTCCTTCAACTCTGCTCCGGGAACGCTCCACTGCGCCAGCGTGCCCAGGTGGGCCACTTCTTTTCCGTGCCATTTCGGGGCGGCAGCAACAAGCCCTGGGCGAGAAAGGGCCCTGGGCCATGGAGAGCAGGGCTGTCCGCAGGGCTGCCCTACGCCGGCCAATTCTCACGAGCGTTCTGCCCAAACCAATCCTGGTTTGGGCAGAACGCTCGTGAGAATTGGCCGGAAAACGCCCGGCGAAGTCATTCGGGCGCTGCACGTCTGCTGGGCCGACCCCCCCGGGGCCTTGAAGGGCATTGTGAGTGTCCGCAACCGATCACCGCCAGGAGGCAATCCACAAGATGGAATGCAGCGAGGACAACGCCCGTGGATCCTCGACCTTCGGGGGTCCCATCCCTGGCGCTCTACCATAGGGCCAGGCCCATCACGAAGTCCAGTTTGGAACGCTCACCTGCCTCCCCAACCTTCTGCTTCCGGGGTCCTGTCCCTCATGGCCTCCATATTGGAAACCCTTAGTCCCGCAGCCACGCATCTCCCAACCACGCAGTCTGCATCGGCGTCCCCTGGTGCTTCGGACAACCCTCAGAGTGAGATAAACCTGTTCACCAAAATGAGGTCATCCCCATCCTTTGCCGCCCCATCTACCTGAAAGACGGAGTCGCACACCAGTCCACCACCCGTCCTTCAACTCTGAGCCGGGAACACTCCACTGCTCGGCGTGCCCAGTTGGGCCGCTTCTTTTCCGTGCCATTTCTGGGCGGCAGCAACAAGCCCTGGGCGAGAAAGGGCCCTGGGCGATAAAGGGCCCTGGGCCATGGAGAGCAGGGCTGTCCGCAGGGCTGACCTACGCCGGCCAATTCTCACGAGCGTTCTGCCCAAACCAGGTTTGGGCAGAACGCTCGTGAGAATTGGCCGGAAAACGCCTGGCGAAGTCATTCGGGCGCTGCACGTCTGCTGGGCCGCCCCACCCCGGGGCCTTGAAGGGCATTGTGAGTGTCCGCACCGGATCGCCGCCAGGAGGCACTCCACAAGATGGAATGCAGCGAGGACAACGCCCGTGGATCCTCGACCTGCGGGGGTCCCATCCCTGGCGGTCTACCATGGGGCCTGGCCCATCACAAAGTCCGGTCTGGAACGCTCGCCTGCTTCCCCACCCTTCCGCTTCCGGGGTCCTGTCCCTCATGGCCTCCATATAGGAAACCCTTAGTCCCGCAGCCACGCATCTCCCAACCACGCAGTCTCCATCGCCGCCTCCTGCTGCTTCAGACAACGCTCAGAGAGTGATAAACCTGTATGACCAAAATGAGGTCATCCCCATTCTTGACCGCCCGATCTACCCGAAAGACGGAGGCGCACACCAGTCCACCACCCGTCCTTCAACTCTGAGCCGGGAACACTCCACTGCGCCGGCGTGCCCAGTTGGGCCGCTTCTTTTCCGTGCCATTTCTGGGCGGCAGCAACAAGCCCTGGGCGAGAAAGGGCCCTGGGAGATAAAGGGCCCTGGGCCATGGAGAGCAGGGCTGTCCGCAGCCATTTCTGGGCGGCAGCAACAAGCCCTGGGCGAGAAAGGGCCCTGGGCCATGGAGAGCAGGGCTGTCCGCAGGGCTGCCCTACGCCGGCCAATTCTCACGAGCGTTCTGCCCAAACCAATCCTGGTTTGGGCAGAACGCTCGTGAGAATTGGCCGGAAAACGCCTGGCGAAGTCATTCGGGCGCTGCACGTCTGCTGGGCCGCCCCACCCCGGGGCCTTGAAGGGCATTGTGAGTGTCCGCACCGGATCGCCGCCAGGAGGCACTCCACAAGATGGAATGCAGCGAGGACAACGCCCGTGGATCCTCGACCTGCGGGGGTCCCATCCCTGGCGGTCTACCATGGGGCCTGGCCCATCACAAAGTCCGGTCTGGAACGCTCGCCTGCTTCCCCAACCTTCCGCTTCCGGGGTCCTGTCCCTCATGGCCTCCATATTGGAAACCCTTAGTCCCGCAGCCACGCATCTCCCAACCACGCAGTCTCCATCGGCGCCTCCTGGTGCTTCAGACAACGCTCAGAGTGTGATAAACCTGTATGACCAAAATGAGGTCATCTGCATCCTTGACCGCCCGATCTACCCGAAAGACGGAGGCGCACACCAGGCCACCACCCGTCCTTCAACTCTGCTCCGGGAACGCTCCACTGCGCCGGCGTGCCCAGGTGGGCCGCTTCTTTTCCGTGCCATTTCGGGGCGGCAGCAACAAGCCCTGGGCGAGAAAGGGCCCTGGGCCATGGAGAGCAGGGCTGTCCGCAGGGCTGCCCTACGCCGGCCAATTCTCACGAGCGTTCTGCCCAAACCAATCCTGGTTTGGGCAGAACGCTCGTGAGAATTGGCCGGAAAACGCCAGGCGAAGTCATTCGGGCGCTGCACGTCTGCTGGGCCGACCCCCCCGGGGCCTTGAAGGGCATTGTGAGTGTCCGCAACCGATCACCGCCAGGAGGCAATCCACAAGATGGAATGCAGCGAGGACAACGCCCGTGGATCCTCGACCTGCGGGGGTCCCATCCCTGGCGCTCTACCATAGGGCCAGGCCCATCACGAAGTCCGGTTTGGAACGCTCACCTGCCTCCCCAACCTTCTGCTTCCGGGGTCCTGTCCCTCATGGCCTCCATATTGGAAACCCTTAGTCCTGCAGCCACGCATCTCCCAACCACGCAGTCTGCATCGGCGTCCCCTGGTGCTTCGGACAACCCTCAGAGTGAGATAAACCTGTTCACCAAAATGAGGTCATCCCCATCCTTTGCCGCCCCATCTACCTGAAAGACGGAGGCGCACACCAGTCCACCACCCGTCCTTCAACTCTGAGCCGGGAACACTCCACTGCGCCGGCGTGCCCAGTTGGGCCGCTTCTTTTCCGTGCCATTTCTGGGCGGCAGCAACAAGCCCTGGGCGAGAAAGGGCCCTGGGCGATAAAGGGCCCTGGGCCATGGAGAGCAGGGCTGTCCGCAGGGCTGACCTACGCCGGCCAATTCTCACGAGCGTTCTGCCCAAACCAATCCTGGTTTGGGAGAACGCTCGTGAGAATTGGCCGGAAAACGCCTGGCGAAGTCATTCGGGCGCTGCACGTCTGCTGGGCCGCCCCACCCCGGGGCCAAGAAGGGCATTGTGAGTGTCCGCACCGGATCGCCGCCAGGAGGCACTCCACAAGATGGAATGCAGCGAGGACAACGCCCGTGGATCCTCGACCTGCGGGGGTCCCATCCCTGGCGGTCTACCATGGGGCCTGGCCCATCACAAAGTCCGGTCTGGAACGCTCGCCTGCTTCCCCACCCTTCCGCTTCCGGGGTCCTGTCCCTCATGGCCTCCATATTGGAAACCCTTAGTCCCGCAGCCACGCATCTCCCAACCACGCAGTCTCCATCGGCGCCTCCTGGTGCTTCAGACAACGCTCAGAGTGTGATAAACCTGTACGACCAAAATGAGGTCATCCCCATCCTTGACCGCCCGATCTACCCGAAAGACGGAGGCGCACACCAGGCCACCACCCGTCCTTCAACTCTGCTCCGGGAACGCTCCACTGCGCCGGCGTGCCCAGGTGGGCCGCTTCTTTTCCGTGCCATTTCGGGGCGGCAGCAAGAAGCCCTGGGCGAGAAAGGGCCCTGGGCCATGGAGAGCAGGGCTGTCCGCAGGGCTGCCCTACGCCGGCCAATTCTCACGAGCGTTCTGCCCAAACCAGGATTGGTTTGGGCAGAACGCTCGTGAGAATTGGACGGAAAACGCCCGGCGAAGTCATTCGGGCGCTGCACGTCTGCTGGGCCGACCCCCCCCGGGGCCTTGAAGGGCATTGTGAGTGTCCGCAACCGATCACCGCCAGGAGGCAATCCACAAGATGGAATGCAGCGAGGACAACGCCCGTGGATCCTCGACCTGCGGGGGTCCCATCCCTGGCGGTCTACCATGGGGCCTGGCCCATCACAAAGTCCGGTCTGGAACGCTCGCCTGCTTCCCCAACCTTCCGCTTCCGGGGTCCTGTCCCTCATGGCCTCCATATTGGAAACCCTTAGTCCCGCAGCCACGCATCTCCCAACCACGCAGTCTCCATCGGCGCCTCCTGGTGCTTCAGACAACGCTCAGAGTGTGATAAACCTGTATGACCAAAATGAGGTCATCCCCATCCTTGACCGCCCGATCTACCCGAAAGACGGAGGCGCACACCAGGCCACCACCCGTCCTTCAACTCTGCTCCGGGAACGCTCCACTGCGCTGGCGTGCCCGGGTGGGCCGCTTCATTTCCGTGCCATTTCTGGGCGGCAGCAACAAGCCCTGGGCGAGAAAGGGCCCTGGGCCATGGAGAGCAGGGCTGTCCGCAGGGCTGCCCTACGCCGGCCAATTCTCACGAGCGTTCTGCCCAAACCAATCCAGGACGCTCGTGAGAATTGGCCGTAAAACGCCTGGCGAAGTCATTCGGGCGCTGCACGTCTGCTGGGCCGCCCCACCCCGGGGCCTTGAAGGGCATTGTGAGTGTCCGCACCGGATCGCCACCAGGAGGCACTCCACAAGATGGAATGCAGCGAGGACAACGCCCGTGGATCCTCGACCTGCGGGGGTCCCATCCCTGGCGGTCTACCATGGGGCCTGGCCCATCACAAAGTCCGGTCTGGAACGCTCGCCTGCTTCCCCAAACTTCCGCTTCCGGGGTCCTGTCCCTCATGGCCTCCATATTGGAAACCCTTAGTCCCGCAGCCACGCATCTCCCAACCACGCAGTCTCCATCGGCGCCTCCTGGTGCTTCAGACAACGCTCAGAGTGTGATAAACCTGTATGACCAAAATGAGGTCATCCCCATCCTTGACCGCCCGATCTACCCGAAAGACGGAGGCGCACACCAGGCCACCACCCGTCCTTCAACTCTGCTCCGGGAACGCTCCACTGCGCTGGCGTGCCCGGGTGGGCCGCTTCTTTTCCGTGCCATTTCTGGGCGGCAGCAACAAGCCCTGGGCGAGAAAGGGCCCTGGGCGAGAAAGGGCCCTGGGCCATGGAGAGCAGGGCTGTCCGCAGGGCTGCCCTACGCCGACCAATTCTCACGAGCGTTCTGCCCAAACGAATCCTGGTTTGAACAGAACGCTCGTGAGAATTGGCCGGAAAACGCCGGGCGAAGTCATTCGGGCGCAGCACGTCTGCTGGGGCGACCCCCCCCGGGGCCTTGAAGGGCATTCTGAGTGTCCGCAACCGATCACCGCCAGGAGGCAATCCACAAGATGGAATGCAGCGAGGACAACGCCCGTGGATCCTCGACCTGCGGGGATCCCATCCCTGGCGCTCTACCATAGGGCCAGGCCCATCACGAAGTCCGGTTTGGAACGCTCACCTGCCTCCCCAACCTTCTGCTTCCGGGGTCCTGTCCCTCATGGCCTCCATATTGGAAACCCTTAGTCCCGCAGCCACGCATCTCCCAACCACGCAGTCTGCATCGGCGTCCCCTGGTGCTTCGGACAACCCTCAGAGTGAGATAAACCTGTTCACCAAAATGAGGTCATCCCCATCCTTTGCCGCCCCATCTACCTGAAAGACGGAGGCGCACACCAGTCCACCACCCGTCCTTCAACTCTGAGCCGGGAACACTCCACTGCGCCGGCGTGCCCAGTTGGGCCGCTTCTTTCCGTGCCATTTCTGGGCGGCAGCAACAAGCCCTGGGCGAGAAAGGGCCCTGGGCGATAAAGGGCCCTGGGCCATGGAGAGCAGGGCTGTCCGCAGGGCTGCCCTACGCCGACCAATTCTCACGAGCGTTCTGCCCAAACCAATCCTGGTTTGGGCAGAACGCTCGTGAGAATTGGCCGGAAAACGCCAGGCGAAGTCATTCGGGCGCTGCACGTCTGCTGGGCCGACCCCCCCGGGGCCTTGAAGGGCATTGTGAGTGTCCGCAACCGATCACCGCCAGGAGGCAATCCACAAGATGGAATGCAGCGAGGACAACGCCCGTGGATCCTCGACCTGCGGGGATCCCATCCCTGGCGCTCTACCATAGGGCCAGGCCCATCACGAAGTCCGGTTTGGAACGGTCACCTGCCTCCCCAACCTTCCGCTTCCGGGGTCCTGTCCCTCATGGCCTCCATATAGGAAACCCTTAGTCCCGCAGCCACGCATCTCCCAACCACGCAGTCTCCATCGCCGCCTCCTGGTGCTTCAGACAACGCTCAGAGTGTGATAAACCTGTATGACCAAAATGAGGTCATCCGCATCCTTGATCGCCCGATCTACCCGAAAGACGGAGGCGCACACCAGGCCACCACCCGTCCTTCAACTCTGCTCCGGGAACGCTCCACTGCGCCGGCGTGCCCAGGTGGGCCACTTCTTTTCCGTGCCATTTCGGGGCGGCAGCAACAAGCCCTGGGCGAGAAAGGGCCCTGGGCCATGGAGAGCAGGGCTGTCCGCAGGGCTGCCCTACGCCGGCCAATTCTCACGAGCGTTCTGCCCAAACCAATCCTGGTTTGGGCAGAACGCTCGTGAGAATTGGCCGGAAAACGCCCGGCGAAGTCATTCGGGCGCTGCACGTCTGCTGGGCCGACCCCCCCGGGGCCTTGAAGGGCATTGTGAGTGTCCGCAACCGATCACCGCCAGGAGGCAATCCACAAGATGGAATGCAGCGAGGACAACGCCCGTGGATCCTCGACCTGCGGGGGTCCCATCCCTGGCGCTCTACCATAGGGCCAGGCCCATCACGAAGTCCGGTTTGGAACGGTCACCTGCCTCCCCAACCTTCTGCTTCCGGGGTCCTGTCCCTCATGGCCTCCATATTGGAAACCCTTAGTCCCGCAGCCACGCATCTCCCAACCACGCAGTCTGCATCGGCGTCCCCTGGTGCTTCGGACAACCCTCAGAGTGAGATAAACCTGTTCACCAAAATGAGGTCATCCCCATCCTTTGCCGCCCCATCTACCTGAAAGACGGAGTCGCACACCAGTCCACCACCCGTCCTTCAACTCTGAGCCGGGAACACTCCACTGCTCGGCGTGCCCAGTTGGGCCGCTTCTTTTCCGTGCCATTTCTGGGCGGCAGCAACAAGCCCTGGGCGAGAAAGGGCCCTGGGCGATAAAGGGCCCTGGGCCATGGAGAGCAGGGCTGTCCGCAGGGCTGACCTACGCCGGCCAATTCTCACGAGCGTTCTGCCCAAACCAATCCTGGTTTGGGCAGAACGCTCGTGAGAATTGGCCGGAAAACGCCTGGCGAAGTCATTCGGGCGCTGCACGTCTGCTGGACCGCCCCACCCCGGGGCCTTGAAGGGCATTGTGAGTGTCCGCACCGGATCGCCGCCAGGAGGCACTCCACAAGATGGAATGCAGCGAGGACAACGCCCGTGGATCCTCGACCTGCGGGGGTCCCATCCCTGGCGGTCTACCATGGGGCCTGGCCCATCACAAAGTCCGGTCTGGAACGCTCGCCTGCTTCCCCACCCTTCCGCTTCCGGGGTCCTGTCCCTCATGGCCTCCACATAGGAAACCCTTAGTCCCGCAGCCACGCATCTCCCAACCACGCAGTCTCCATCGCCGCCTCCTGGTGCTTCAGACAACGCTCAGAGTGTGATAAACCTGTATGACCAAAATGAGGTCATCCCCATTCTTGACCGCCCGATCTACCCGAAAGACGGAGGCGCACACCAGTCCACCACCCGTCCTTCAACTCTGAGCCGGGAACACTCCACTGCGCCGGCGTGCCCAGTTGGGCCGCTTCTTTTCCGTGCCATTTCTGGGCGGCAGCAACAAGCCCTGGGCGAGAAAGGGCCCTGGGCGATAAAGGGCCCTGGGCCATGGAGAGCAGGGCTGTCCGCAGGGCTGCCCTACGCCGGCCAATTCTCACGAGCGTTCTGCCCAAACCAATCCTGGTTTGGGCAGAACGCTCGTGAGAATTGGCCGGAAAACGCCAGGCGAAGTCATTCGGGCGCTGCACGTCTGCTGGGCCGACCCCCCCGGGGCCTTGAAGGGCATTGTGAGTGTCCGCAACCGATCACCGCCAGGAGGCAATCCACAAGATGGAATGCAGCGAGGACAACGCCCGTGGATCCTCGACCTGCGGGGGTCCCATCCCTGGCGCTCTACCATAGGGCCAGGCCCATCACGAAGTCCGGTTTGGAACGCTCACCTGCCTCCCCAACCTTCTGCTTCCGGGGTCCTGTCCCTCATGGCCTCCATATTGGAAACCCTTAGTCCTGCAGCCACGCATCTCCCAACCACGCAGTCTGCATCGGCGTCCCCTGGTGCTTCGGACAACCCTCAGAGTGAGATAAACCTGTTCACCAAAATGAGGTCATCCCCATCCTTTGCCGCCCCATCTACCTGAAAGACGGAGGCGCACACCAGTCCACCACCCGTCCTTCAACTCTGAGCCGGGAACACTCCACTGCGCCGGCGTGCCCAGTTGGGCCGCTTCTTTTCCGTGCCATTTCTGGGCGGCAGCAACAAGCCCTGGGCGAGAAAGGGCCCTGGGCGATAAAGGGCCCTGGGCCATGGAGAGCAGGGCTGTCCGCAGGGCTGACCTACGCCGGCCAATTCTCACGAGCGTTCTGCCCAAACCAATCCTGGTTTGGGAGAACGCTCGTGAGAATTGGCCGGAAAACGCCTGGCGAAGTCATTCGGGCGCTGCACGTCTGCTGGGCCGCCCCACCCCGGGGCCTTGAAGGGCATTGTAAGTGTCCGCACCGGATCGCCGCCAGGAGGCACTCCACAAGATGGAATGCAGCGAGGACAACGCCCGTGGATCCTCGACCTGCGGGGGTCCCATCCCTGGCGGTCTACCATGGGGCCTGGCCCATCACAAAGTCCGGTCTGGAACGCTCGCCTGCTTCCCCACCCTTCCGCTTCCGGGGTCCTGTCCCTCATGGCCTCCATATTGGAAACCCTTAGTCCCGCAGCCACGCATCTCCCAACCACGCAGTCTCCATCGGCGCCTCCTGGTGCTTCAGACAACGCTCAGAGTGTGATAAACCTGTACGACCAAAATGAGGTCATCCCCATCCTTGACCGCCCGATCTACCCGAAAGACGGAGGCGCACACCAGGCCACCACCCGTCCTTCAACTCTGCTCCGGGAACGCTCCACTGCGCCGGCGTGCCCAGGTGGGCCGCTTCTTTTCCGTGCCATTTCGGGGCGGCAGCAACAAGCCCTGGGCGAGAAAGGGCCCTGGGCCATGGAGAGCAGGGCTGTCCGCAGGGCTGCCCTACGCCGGCCAATTCTCACGAGCGTTCTGCCCAAACCAATCCTGGTTTGGGCAGAACGCTCGTGAGAATTGGCCGGAAAACGCCCGGCGAAGTCTTTCGGGCGCTGCACGTCTGCTGGGCCGACCCCCCCCGGGGCCTTGAAGGGCATTGTGAGTGTCCGCAACCGATCACCGCCAGGAGGCAATCCACAAGATGGAATGCAGCGAGGACAACGCCCGTGGATCCTCGACCTGCGGGGGTCCCATCCCTGGCGGTCTACCATGGGGCCTGGCCCATCACAAAGTCCGGTCTGGAACGCTCGCCTGCTTCCCCAACCTTCCGCTTCCGGGGTCCTGTCCCTCATGGCCTCCATATTGGAAACCCTTAGTCCCGCAGCCACGCATCTCCCAACCACGCAGTCTCCATCGGCGCCTCCTGGTGCTTCAGACAACGCTCAGAGTGTGATAAACCTGTATGACCAAAATGAGGTCATCCCCATCCTTGACCGCCCGATCTACCCGAAAGACGGAGGCGCACACCAGGCCACCACCCGTCCTTCAACTCTGCTCCGGGAACGCTCCACTGCGCTGGCGTGCCCGGGTGGGCCGCTTCTTTTCCGTGCCATTTCTGGGCGGCAGCAACAAGCCCTGGGCGAGAAAGGGCCCTGGGCCATGGAGAGCAGGGCTGTCCGCAGGGCTGCACTATGCCGGCCAATTCTCACGAGCGTTCTGCCCAAACCAATCCTGGTTTGGGCAGAACGCTCGTGAGAATTGGCCGGAAAACGCCTGGCGAAGTCATTCGGGCGCTGCACGTCTGCTGGGCCGCCCCACCCCGGGGCCTTGAAGGGCATTGTGAGTGTCCGCACCGGATCGCCGCCAGGAGGCACTCCACAAGATGGAATGCAGCGAGGACAACGCCCGTGGATCCTCGACCTGCGGGGGTCCCATCCCTGGCGGTCTACCATGGGGCCTGGCCCATCACAAAGTCCGGTCTGGAACGCTCGCCTGCTTCCCCAACCTTCCGCTTCCGGGGTCCTGTCCCTCATGGCCTCCATATTGGAAACCCTTAGTCCCGCAGCCACGCATCTCCCAACCACGCAGTCTCCATCGGCGCCTCCTGGTGCTTCAGACAACGCTCAGAGTGTGATAAACCTGTATGACCAAAATGAGGTCATCCGCATCCTTGACCGCCCGATCTACCCGAAAGACGGAGGCGCACACCAGGCCACCACCCGTCCTTCAACTCTGCTCCGGGAACGCTCCACTGCGCCGGCGTGCCCAGGTGGGCCGCTTCTTTTCCGTGCCATTTCGGGGCGGCAGCAACAAGCCCTGGGCGAGAAAGGGCCCTGGGCCATGGAGAGCAGGGCTGTCCGCAGGGCTGCCCTACGCCGACCAATTCTCACGAGCGTTCTGCCCAAACCAATCCTGGTTTGGGCTGAACGCTCGTGAGAATTGGCCGGAGAACGCCCGGCGAAGTCATTCGGGTGCTGCACGTCTGCTGGGCCGACCCCCCCGGGGCCTTGAAGGGCATTGTGAGTGTCCGCAACCGATCACCGCCAGGAGGCAATCCACAAGATCGAATGCAGCGATGACAACGCCCGTGGATCCTTGACCTGCGGGGATCCCATCCCTGGCGCTCTACCATAGGGCCAGGCCCATCACGAAGTCCGGTTTGGAACGCTCACCTGCCTCCCCAACCTTCTGCTTCCGGGGTCCTGTCCCTCATGGCCTCCATATTGGAAACCTTTAGTCCCGCAGCCACGCATCTCCCAACCACGCAGTCTGCATCGGCGTCCCCTGGTGCTTCGGACAACCCTCAGAGTGAGATAAACCTGTTCACCAAAATGAGGTCATCCCCATCCTTTGCCGCCCCATCTACCTGAAAGACGGAGGCGCACACCAGTCCACCACCCGTCCTTCAACTCTGAGCCGGGAACACTCCACTGCGCCGGCGTGCCCAGTTGGGCAGCTTCTTTTCCGTGCCATTTCTGGGCGGCAGCAACAAGCCCTGGGCGAGAAAGGGCCCTGGGCGATAAAGGGCCCTGGGCCATGGAGAGCAGGGCTGTCCGCAGGGCTGACCTACGCCGGCCAATTCTCACGAGCGTTCTGCCCAAACCAATCCAGGACGCTCGTGAGAATTGGCCGGAAAACGCCTGGCGAAGTCATTCGGGCGCTGCACGTCTGCTGGGCCGCCCCACCCCGGGGCCTTGAAGGGCATTGTGAGTGTCCGCACCGGATCGCCGCCAGGAGGCACTCCACAAGATGGAATGCAGCGAGGACAACGCCCGTGGATCCTCGACCTGCGGGGGTCCCATCCCTGGCGGTCTACCATGGGGCCTGGCCCATCACAAAGTCCGGTCTGGAACGCTCGCCTGCTTCCCCACCCTTCCGCTTCCGGGGTCCTGTCCCTCATGGCCTCCATATTGGAAACCCTTAGTCCCGCAGCCACGCATCTCCCAACCACGCAGTCTCCATCGGCGCCTCCTGGTGCTTCAGACAACGCTCAGAGTGTGATAAACCTGTATGACCAAAATGAGGTCATCCCCATCCTTGACCGCCCGATCTACCCGAAAGACGGAGGCGCACACCAGGCCACCACCCGTCCTTCAACTCTGCTCCGGGAACGCTCCACTGCGCCGGCGTGCCCGGGTGGGCCGCTTCTTTTCCGTGCCATTTCTGGGCGGCAGCAACAAGCCCTGGGCGAGAAAGGGCCCTGGGCGAGAAAGGGCCCTGGGCCATGGAGAGCAGGGCTGTCCGCAGGGCTGCCCTACGCCGACCAATTCTCACGAGCGTTCTGCCCAAACGAATCCTGGTTTGAACAGAACGCTCGTGAGAATTGGCCGGAAAACGCCGGGCGAAGTCATTCGGGCGCTGCACGTCTGCTGGGGCGACCCCCCCCGGGGCCTTGAAGGGCATTGTGAGTGTCCGCAACCGATCACCGCCAGGAGGCAATCCACAAGATGGAATGCAGCGAGGACAACGCCCGTGGATCCTCGACCTGCGGGGATCCCATCCCTGGCGCTCTACCATAGGGCCAGGCCCATCACGAAGTCCGGTTTGGAACGCTCACCTGCCTCCCCAACCTTCTGCTTCCGGGGTCCTGTCCCTCATGGCCTCCATATTGGAAACCCTTAGTCCCGCAGCCACGCATCTCCCAACCACGCAGTCTGCATCGGCGTCCCCTGGTGCTTCGGACAACCCTCAGAGTGAGATAAACCTGTTCACCAAAATGAGGTCATCCCCATCCTTTGCCGCCCCATCTACCTGAAAGACGGAGGCGCACACCAGTCCACCACCCGTCCTTCAACTCTGAGCCGGGAACACTCCACTGCGCCGGCGTGCCCAGTTGGGCCGCTTCTTTCCGTGCCATTTCTGGGCGGCAGCAACAAGCCCTGGGCGAGAAAGGGCCCTGGGCGATAAAGGGCCCTGGGCCATGGAGAGCAGGTCTGTCCGCAGGGCTGACCTACGCCGGCCAATTCTCACGAGCGTTCTGCCCAAACCAATCCTGGTTTGGGCAGAACGCTCGTGAGAATTGGCCGGAAAACGCCTGGCGAAGTCATTCGGGCGCTGCACGTCTGCTGGTCCGCCCCACCCCGGGGCCTTGAAGGGCATTGTGAGTGTCCGCACCGGATCGCCGCCAGGAGGCACTCCACAAGATGGAATGCAGCGAGGACAACGCCCGTGGATCCTCGACCTGCGGGGGTCCCATCCCTGGCGGTCTACCATGGGGCCTGGCCCATCACAAAGTCCGGTCTGGAACGCTCGCCTGCTTCCCCAACCTTCCGCTTCCGGGGTCCTGTCCCTCATGGCCTCCATATTGGAAACCCTTAGTCCCGCAGCCACGCATCTCCCAACCACGCAGTCTCCATCGGCGCCTCCTGGTGCTTCAGACAACGCTCAGAGTGTGATAAACCTGTATGACCAAAATGAGGTCATCCCCATCCTTGACCGCCCGATCTACCCGAAAGACGGAGGCGCACACCAGGCCACCACCCGTCCTTCAACTCTGCTCCGGGAACGCTCCACTGCGCCGGCGTGCCCAGGTGGGCCGCTTCTTTTCCGTGCCATTTCGGGGCGGCAGCAACAAGCCCTGGGCGAGAAAGGGCCCTGGGCCATGGAGAGCAGGGCTGTCCGCAGGGCTGCCCTACGCCGGCCAATTCTCACGAGCGTTCTGCCCAAACCAATCCTGGTTTGGGCAGAACGCTCGTGAGAATTGGCCGGAAAACGCCCGGCGAAGTCATTCGGGCGCTGCACGTCTGCTGGGCCGACCCCCCCGGGGCCTTGAAGGGCATTGTGAGTGTCCGCAACCGATCACCGCCAGGAGGCAATCCACAAGATGGAATGCAGCGAGGACAACGCCCGTGGATCCTCGACCTGCGGGGGTCCCATCCCTGGCGCTCTACCATAGGGCCAGGCCCATCACGAAGTCCGGTTTGGAACGCTCACCTGCCTCCCCAACCTTCTGCTTCCGGGGTCCTGTCCCTCATGGCCTCCATATTGGAAACCTTTAGTCCCGCAGCCACGCATCTCCCAACCACGCAGTCTGCATCGGCGTCCCCTGGTGCTTCGGACAACCCTCAGAGTGAGATAAACCTGTTCACCAAAATGAGGTCATCCCCATCCTTTGCCGCCCCATCTACCTGAAAGACGGAGGCGCACACCAGTCCACCACCCGTCCTTCAACTCTGAGCCAGGAACACTCCACTGCGCCGGCGTGCCCAGTTGGGCCGCTTCTTTTCCGTGCCATTTCTGGGCGGCAGCAACAAGCCCTGGGCGAGAAAGGGCCCTGGGCGATAAAGGGCCCTGGGCCATGGAGAGCAGGGCTGTCCGCAGGGCTGACCTACGCCGGCCAATTCTCACGAGCGTTCTGCCCAAACCAATCCTGGTTTGGGCAGAACGCTCGTGAGAATTGGCCGGAAAACGCCTGGCGAAGTCATTCGGGCGCTGCACGTCTGCTGGGCCGCCCCACCCCGGGGCCTTTAAGGGCATTGTGAGAGTCCGCACCGGATCGCCGCCAGGAGGCACTCCACAAGATGGAATGCAGCGAGGACAACGCCCGTGGATCCTCGACCTGCGGGGGTCTCATCCCTGGCGGTCTACCATGGGGCCTGGCCCATCACAAAGTCCGGTCTGGAACGCTCGCCTGCTTCCCCACCCTTCCGCTTCCGGGGTCCTGTCCCTCATGGCCTCCATATTGGAAACCCTTAGTCCCGCAGCCACGCATCTCCCAACCACGCAGTCTCCATCGGCGCCTCCTGGTGCTTCAGACAACGCTCAGAGTGTGATAAACCTGTATGACCAAAATGAGGTCATCCCCATCCTTGACCGCCCGATCTACCCGAAAGACGGAGGCGCACACCAGGCCACCACCCGTCCTTCAACTCTGCTCCGGGAACGCTCCACTGCGCCGGCGTGCCCAGGTGGGCCGCTTCTTTTCCGTGCCATTTCAGGGAGGCAGCAACAAGCCCTGGGCGAGAAAGGGCCCTGGGCCTTTGAGAGCAGGGCTGTCCGCAGGGCTGCCCTACGCCGGCCAATTCTCACGAGCGTTCTGCCCAAACCAATCCTGGTTTGGGCAGAACGCTCGTGAGAATTGGCCGGAAAACGCCCGGCGAAGTCATTCGGGCGCTGCACGTCTGCTGGGCCGACCCCCCCGGGGCCTTGAAGGGCATTGTGAGTGTCCGCAACCGATCACCGCCAGGAGGCAATCCACAAGATGGAATGCAGCGAGGTCAACGCCCGTGGATCCTCGACCTGCGGGGGTCCCATCCCTGGCGCTTTACCATAGGGCCAGGCCCATCACGAAGTCCGGTTTGGAACGGTCACCTGCCTCCCCAACCTTCTGCTTCCGGGGTCCTGTCCCTCATGGCCTCCATATTGGAAACCCTTAGTCCCGCAGCCACGCATCTCCCAACCACGCAGTCTGCATCGGCGTCCCCTGGTGCTTCGGACAACCCTCAGAGTGAGATAAACCTGTTCACCAAAATGAGGTCATCCCCATCCTTTGCCGCCCCATCTACCTGAAAGACGGAGGCGCACACCAGTCCACCACCCGTCCTTCAACTCTGAGCCGGGAACACTCCACTGCGCCGGCGTGCCCAGTTGGGCCGCTTCTTTTCCGTGCCATTTCTGGGCGGCAGCAACAAGCCCTGGGCGAGAAAGGGCCCTGGGCGATAAAGGGCCCTGGGCCATGGAGAGCAGGGCTGTCCGCAGGGCTGACCTACGCCGGCCAATTCTCACGAGCGTTCTGCCCAAACCAATCCTGGTTTGGGCAGAACGCTCGTGAGAATTGGCCGGAAAACGCCTGGCGAAGTCATTCGGGCGCTGCACGTCTGCTGGGCCGCCCCACCCCGGGGCCTTGAAAGGCATTGTGAGTGTCCGCACCGGATCGCCGCCAGGAGGCACTCCACAAGATGGAATGCAGCGAGGACAACGCCCGTGGATCCTCGACCTGCGGGGGTCCCATCCCTGGCGGTCTACCATGGGGCCTGGCCCATCACAAAGTCCGGTCTGGAACGCTCGCCTGCTTCCCCACCCTTCCGCTTCCGGGGTCCTGTCCCTCATGGCCTCCATATTGGAAACCCTTAGTCCCGCAGCCACGCATCTCCCAACCACGCAGTCTCCATCGGCGCCTCCTGGTGCTTCAGACAACGCTCAGAGTGTGATAAACCTGTATGACCAAAATGAGGTCATCCCCATCCTTGGCCGCCCGATCTACCCGAAAGACGGAGGCGCACACCAGGCCACCACCCGTCCTTCAACTCTGCTCCGGGAACGCTCCACTGCGCCGGCGTGCCCGGGTGGGCCGCTTCTTTTCCGTGCCATTTCGGGGCGGCAGCAACAAGCCCTGGGCGAGAAAGGGCCCTGGGCCATGGAGAGCAGGGCTGTCCGCAGGGCTGCCCTACGCCGGCCAATTCTCACGAGCGTTCTGCCCAAACCAATCCTGGTTTGGGCAGAACGCTCGTGAGAATTGGCCGGAAAACGCCCGGCGAAGTCATTCGGGCGCTGCACGTCTGCTGGGCCGACCCCCCCGGGGCCTTGAAGGGCATTGTGAGTGTCCGCAACCGATCACCGCCAGGAGGCAATCCACAAGATGGAATGCAGCGAGGTCAACGCCCGTGGATCCTCGACCTGCGGGGGTCCCATCCCTGGCGCTTTACCATAGGGCCAGGCCCATCACGAAGTCCGGTTTGGAACGGTCACCTGCCTCCCCAACCTTCTGCTTCCGGGGTCCTGTCCCTCATGGCCTCCATATTGGAAACCCTTAGTCCCGCAGCCACGCATCTCCCAACCACGCAGTCTGCATCGGCGTCCCCTGGTGCTTCGGACAACCCTCAGAGTGAGATAAACCTGTTCACCAAAATGAGGTCATCCCCATCCTTTGCCGCCCCATCTACCTGAAAGACGGAGGCGCACACCAGTCCACCACCCGTCCTTCAACTCTGAGCCGGGAACACTCCACTGCGCCGGCGTGCCCAGTTGGGCCGCTTCTTTTCCGTGCCATTTCTGGGCGGCAGCAACAAGCCCTGGGCGAGAAAGGGCCCTGGGCGATAAAGGGCCCTGGGCCATGGAGAGCAGGGCTGTCCGCAGGGCTGACCTACGCCGGCCAATTCTCACGAGCGTTCTGCCCAAACCAATCCTGGTTTGGGCAGAACGCTCGTGAGAATTGGCCGGAAAACGCCTGGCGAAGTCATTCGGGCGCTGCACGTCTGCTGGGCCGCCCCACCCCGGGGCCTTGAAAGGCATTGTGAGTGTCCGCACCGGATCGCCGCCAGGAGGCACTCCACAAGATGGAATGCAGCGAGGACAACGCCCGTGGATCCTCGACCTGCGGGGGTCCCATCCCTGGCGGTCTACCATGGGGCCTGGCCCATCACAAAGTCCGGTCTGGAACGCTCGCCTGCTTCCCCACCCTTCCGCTTCCGGGGTCCTGTCCCTCATGGCCTCCATATTGGAAACCCTTAGTCCCGCAGCCACGCATCTCCCAACCACGCAGTCTCCATCGGCGCCTCCTGGTGCTTCAGACAACGCTCAGAGTGTGATAAACCTGTATGACCAAAATGAGGTCATCCCCATCCTTGGCCGCCCGATCTACCCGAAAGACGGAGGCGCACACCAGGCCACCACCCGTCCTTCAACTCTGCTCCGGGAACGCTCCACTGCGCCGGCGTGCCCGGGTGGGCCGCTTCTTTTCCGTGCCATTTCGGGGCGGCAGCAACAAGCCCTGGGCGAGAAAGGGCCCTGGGCCATGGAGAGCAGGGCTGTCCGCAGGGCTGCCCTACGCCGGCCAATTCTCACGAGCGTTCTGCCCAAACCAATCCTGGTTTGGGCAGAACGCTCGTGAGAATTGGCCGGAAAACGCCCGGCGAAGTCATTCGGGCGCTGCACGTCTGCTGGGCCGACCCCCCCGGGGCCATGAAGGGCATTGTGAGTGTCCGCAACCGATCACCGCCAGGAGGCAATCCACAAGATGGAATGCAGCGAGGACAACGCCCGTGGATCCTCGAACAGCGGGGGTCCCATCCCTGGCGCTCTACCACAGGGCCAGGCCCATCACGAAGTCCGGTTTGGAACGCTCACCTGCCTCCCCAACCTTCTGCTTCCGGGGTCCTGTCCCTCATGGCCTCCATATTGGAAACCCTTAGTCCCGCAGCCACGCATCTCCCAACCACGCAGTCTGCATCGGCGTCCCCTGGTGCTTCGGACAACCCTCAGAGTGAGATAAACCTGTTCACCAAAATGAGGTCATCCCCATCCTTTGCCGCCCCATCTACCTGAAAGACGGAGGCGCACACCAGTCCACCACCCGTCCTTCAACTCTGAGCCGGGAACACTCCACTGCGCCGGCGTGCCCAGTTGGGCCGCTTCTTTTCCGTGCCATTTCTGGGCGGCAGCAACAAGCCCTGGGCGAGAAAGGGCCCTGGGCGATAAAGGGCCCTGGGCCATGGAGAGCAGGGCTGTCCGCAGGGCTGACCTACGCTGGCCAATTCTCACGAGCGTTCTGCCCAAACCAATCCTGGTTTGGGCAGAACGCTCGTGAGAATTGGCCGGAAAACGCCTGGCGAAGTCATTCGGGCGCTGCACGTCTGCTGGGCCGCCCCACCCCGGGGCCTTGAAGGGCATTGTGAGTGTCCGCACCGGATCGCCGCCAGGAGGCACTCCACAAGATGGAATGCAGCGAGGACAACGCCCGTGGATCCTCGACCTGCGTGGGTCCCATCCCTGGCGGTCTACCATGGGGCCTGGCCCATCACAAAGTCCGGTCTGGAACGCTCGCCTGCTTCCCCAACCTTCCGCTTCCGGGGACCTGTCCCTCATGGCCTCCATATTGGAAACCCTTAGTCCCGCAGCCACGCATCTCCCAACCACGCAGTCTCCATCGGCGCCTCCTGGTGCTTCAGACAACGCTCAGAGTGTGATAAACCTGTATGACCAAAATGAGGTCATCCCCATCCTTGACCGCCCGATCTACCCGAAAGACGGAGGCGCACACCAGGCCACCACCCGTCCTTCAACTCTGCTCCGGGAACGCTCCACTGCGCCGGCGTGCCCAGGTGGGCCACTTCTTTTCCGTGCCATTTCGGGGCGGCAGCAACAAGCCCTGGGCGAGAAAGGGCCCTGGGCCATGGAGAGCAGGGCTGTCCGCAGGGCTGCCCTACGCCTACCAATTCTCACGAGCGTTCTGCCCAAACCAATCCTGGCTTGGGCAGAACGCTCGTGAGAATTGGCCGGAAAACGCCCGGCGAAGTCATTCGGGCGCTGCACGTCTGCTGGGCCGACCCCCCCCGGGGCCTTGAAGGGCATTGTGAGTGTCCGCAACCGATCACCGCCAGGAGGCAATCCACAAGATGGAATGCAGCGAGGACAACGCCCGTGGATCCTGGACCTGCGGGGATCCCATCCCTGGCGCTCTACCATAGGGCCAGGCCCATCACGAAGTCCGGTTTGGAACGGTCACCTGCCTCCCCAACCTTCTGCTTCCGGGGTCCTGTCCCTCATGGCCTCCATATTGGAAACCCTTAGTCCCGCAGCCACGCATCTCCCAACCACGCAGTCTGCATCGGCGTCCCCTGGTGCTTCGGACAACCCTCAGAGTGAGATAAACCTGTTCACCAAAATGAGGTCATCCCCATCCTTTGCCGCCCCATCTACCTGAAAGACGGAGGCGCACACCAGTCCACCACTCGTCCTTCAACTCTGAGCCGGGAACACTCCACTGCGCCGGCGTGCCCAGTTGGGCCGCTTCTTTTCCGTGCCATTTCTGGGCGACAGCAACAAGCCCTGGGCGAGAAAGGGCCCTGGGCGAGAAAGGGCCCTGGGCCATGGAGAGCAGGGCTGTCCGCAGGGCTGACCTACGCCGGCCAATTCTCACGAGCGTTCTGCCCAAACCAATCCTGGTTTGGGCAGAACGCTCGTGAGAATTGGCCGGAAAACGCCTGGCGAAGTCATTCGGGCGCTGCACGTCTGCTGGGCCGCCCCACCCCGGGGCCTTGAAGGGCATTGTGAGTGTCCGCACCGGATCGCCGCCAGGAGGCACTCCACAAGATGGAATGCAGCGAGGACAACGCCCGTGGATCCTCGACCTGCGGGGGTCCCATCCCTGGCGGTCTACCATGGGGCCTGGCCCATCACAAAGTCCGGTCTGGAACGCTCGCCTGCTTCCCCACCCTTCCGCTTCCGGGGTCCTGTCCCTCATGGCCTCCATATAGGAAACCCTTAGTCCCGCAGCCACGCATCTCCCAACCACGCAGTCTCCATCGCCGCCTCCTGGTGCTTCAGACAACGCTCAGAGTGTGATAAACCTGTATGACCAAAATGAGGTCATCCGCATCCTTGACCGCCCGATCTACCCGAAAGACGGAGGCGCACACCAGGCCACCACCCGTCCTTCAACTCTGCTCCGGGAACGCTCCACTGCGCCGGCGTGCCCGGGTGGGCCGCTTCTTTTCCGTGCCATTTCGGGGCGGCAGCAACAAGCCCTGGGCGAGAAAGGGCCCTGGGCCATGGAGAACAGGGCTCTCCGCAGGGCTGCCCTACGCCGGCCAATTCTCACGAGCGTTCTGCCCAAACCAAATTTGGGCAGAACGCTCGTGAGAATTGGCCGGAAAACGCCCGGCGAAGTCATTCGGGCGCTGCACGTCTGCTGGGCCGACCCCCCCGGGGCCTTGAAGGGCATTGTGAGTGTCCGCAACCGATCACCGCCAGGAGGCAATCCACAAGATGGAATGCAGCGAGGACAACGCCCGTGGATGCTCGACCTGCGGGGGTCCCATCCCTGGCGCTCTACCACAGGGCCAGGCCCATCACGAAGTCCGGTTTGGAACGCTCACCTGCCTCCCCAACCTTCTGCTTCCGGGGTCCTGTCCCTCATGGCCTCCATATTGGAAACCCTTAGTCCCGCAGCCACGCATCTCCCAACCACGCAGTCTGCATCGGCGTCCCCTGGTGCTTCGGACAACCCTCAGAGTGAGATAAACCTGTTCACCAAAATGAGGTCATCCCCATCCTTTGCCGCCCCATCTACCTGAAAGACGGAGACGCACACCAGTCCACCACCCGTCCTTCAACTCTGAGCCGGGAACACTCCACTGCGCCGGCGTGCCCAGTTGGGCCGCTTCTTTTCCGTGCCATTTCGGGGCGGCAGCAACAAGCCCTGGGCGAGAAAGGGCCCTGGGCCATGGAGAGCAGGGCTCTCCGCAGGGCTGCCCTACGCCTACCAATTCTCACGAGCGTTCTGCCCAAACCAATCCTGGCTTGGGCAGAACGCTCGTGAGAATTGGCCGGAAAACGCCCGGCGAAGTCATTCGGGCGCTGCACGTCTGCTGGGCCGACCCCCCCCGGGGCCTTGAAGGGCATTGTGAGTGTCCGCAACCGATCACCGCCAGGAGGCAATCCACAAGATGGAATGCAGCGAGGACAACGCCCGTGGATCCTGGACCTGCGGGGATCCCATCCCTGGCGCTCTACCATAGGGCCAGGCCCATCACGAAGTCCGGTTTGGAACGGTCACCTGCCTCCCCAACCTTCTGCTTCCGGGGTCCTGTCCCTCATGGCCTCCATATTGGAAACCCTTAGTCCCGCAGCCACGCATCTCCCAACCACGCAGTCTGCATCGGCGTCCCCTGGTGCTTCGGACAACCCTCAGAGTGAGATAAACCTGTTCACCAAAATGAGGTCATCCCCATCCTTTGCCGCCCCATCTACCTGAAAGACGGAGGCGCACACCAGTCCACCACTCGTCCTTCAACTCTGAGCCGGGAACACTCCACTGCGCCGGCGTGCCCAGTTGGGCCGCTTCTTTTCCGTGCCATTTCTGGGCGACAGCAACAAGCCCTGGGCGAGAAAGGGCCCTGGGCGAGAAAGGGCCCTGGGCCATGGAGAGCAGGGCTGTCCGCAGGGCTGACCTACGCCGGCCAATTCTCACGAGCGTTCTGCCCAAACCAATCCTGGTTTGGGCAGAACGCTCGTGAGAATTGGCCGGAAAACGCCTGGCGAAGTCATTCGGGCGCTGCACGTCTGCTGGGCCGCCCCACCCCGGGGCCTTGAAGGGCATTGTGAGTGTCCGCACCGGATCGCCGCCAGGAGGCACTCCACAAGATGGAATGCAGCGGGGACAACGCCCGTGGATCCTCGACCTGCGGGGGTCCCATCCCTGGCGGTCTACCATGGGGCCTGGCCCATCACAAAGTCCGGTCTGAAACGCTCGCCTGCTTCCCCACCCTTCCGCTTCCGGGGTCCTGTCCCTCATGGCCTCCATATTGGAAACCCTTAGTCCCGCAGCCACGCATCTCCCAACCACGCAGTCTCCATCGGCGCCTCCTGGTGCTTCAGACAACGCTCAGAGTGTGATAAACCTGTATGAACAAAATGAGGTCATCCCCATCCTTGACCGCCCGATCTACCCGAAAGACGGAGGCGCACACCAGGCCACCACCCGTCCTTCAACTCTGCTCCGGGAACGCTCCACTGCGCAGGCGTGCCCAGGTGGGCCGCTTCTTTTCAGTGCCATTTCGGGGCGGCAGCAACAAGCCCTGGGCGAGAAAGGGCCCTGGGCCATGGAGAGCAGGGCTGTCCGCAGGGCTGCCCTACGCCGGCCAATTCTCACGAGCGTTCTGCCCAAACCAATCCTGGTTTGGGCAGAACGCTCGTGAGAATTGGCCGGAAAACGCCCGGCGAAGTCATTCGGGCGCTGCACGTCTGCTGGGCCGACCCCCCCGGGGCCTTGAAGGGCATTGTGAGTGTCCGCAACCGATCACCGCCAGGAGGCAATCCACAAGATGGAATGCAGCGAGGACAACGCCCGTGGATCCTCGACCTGCGGGGGTCCCATCCCTGGCGCTCTACCATAGGGCCAGGCCCATCACGAAGTCCGGTTTGGAACGGTCACCTGCCTCCCCAACCTTCTGCTTCCGGGGTCCTGTCCCTCATGGCCTCCATATTGGAAACCCTTAGTCCCGCAGCCACGCATCTCCCAACCACGCAGTCTGCATCGGCGTCCCCTGGTGCTTCGGACAACCCTCAGAGTGAGATAAACCTGTTCACCAAAATGAGGTCATCCCCATCCTTTGCCGCCCCATCTACCTGAAAGACGGAGGCGCACACCAGTCCACCACCCGTCCTTCAACTCTGAGCCGGGAACACTCCACTGCGCCGGCGTGCCCAGTTGGGCCGCTTCTTTTCCGTGCCATTTCTGGGCGGCAGCAACAAGCCCTGGGCGAGAAAGGGCCCTGGGCGATAAAGGGCCCTGGGCCATGGAGAGCAGGGCTGTCCGCAGGGCTGACCTACGCCGGCCAATTCTCACGAGCGTTCTGCCCAAACCAATCCTGGTTTGGGCAGAACGCTCGTGAGAATTGGCCGGAAAACGCCTGGCGAAGTCATTCGGGCGCTGCACGTCTGCTGGGCCGCCCCACCCCGGGGCCTTGAAGGGCATTGTGAGTGTCCGCACCGGATCGCCGCCAGGAGGCACTCCACAAGATGGAATGCAGCGAGGACAACGCCCGTGGATCCTCGACCTGCGGGGGTCCCATCCCTGGCGGTCTACCATGGGGCCTGGCCCATCACAAAGTCCGGTCTGGAACGCTCGCCTGCTTCCCCACCCTTCCGCTTCCGGGGTCCTGTCCCTCATGGCCTCCATATTGGAAACCCTTAGTCCCGCAGCCACGCATCTCCCAACCACGCAGTCTCCATCGGCGCCTCCTGGTGCTTCAGACAACGCTCAGAGTGTGATAAACCTGTATGACCAAAATGAGGTCATCCCCATCCTTGGCCGCCCGATCTACCCGAAAGACGGAGGCGCACACCAGGACACCACCCGTCCTTCAACTCTGCTCCGGGAACGCTCCACTGCGCCGGCGTGCCCGGGTGGGCCGCTTCTTTTCCGTGCCATTTCGGGGCGGCAGCAACAAGCCCTGGGCGAGAAAGGGCCCTGGCCCATGGAGAGCAGGGCTGTCCGCAGGGCTGCCCTACGCCGGCCAATTCTCACGAGCGTTCTGCCCAAACCAATCCTGGTTTGGGCAGAACGCTCGTGAGAATTGGCCGGAAAACGCCCGGCGAAGTCATTCGGGCGCTGCACGTCTGCTGGGCCGACCCCCCCGGGGCCTTGAAGGGCATTGTGAGTGTCCGCAACCGATCACCGCCAGGAGGCAATCCACAAGATGGAATGCAGCGAGGACAACGCCCGTGGATCCTCGACCTGCGGGGGTCCCATCCCTGGCGCTCTACCACAGGGCCAGGCCCATCACGAAGTCCGGTTTGGAACGCTCACCTGCCTCCCCAACCTTCTGCTTCCGGGGTCCTGTCCCTCATGGCCTCCATATTGGAAACCCTTAGTCCCGCAGCCACGCATCTCCCAACCACGCAGTCTGCATCGGCGTCCCCTGGTGCTTCGGACAACCCTCAGAGTGAGATAAACCTGTTCACCAAAATGAGGTCATCCCCATCCTTTGCCGCCCCATCTACCTGAAAGACGGAGGCGCACACCAGTCCACCACCCGTCCTTCAACTCTGAGCCGGGAACACTCCACTGCGCCGGCGTGCCCAGTTGGGCCGCTTCTTTTCCGTGCCATTTCTGGGCGGCAGCAACAAGCCCTGGGCGAGAAAGGGCCCTGGGCGAGAAAGGGCCCTGGGCCATGGAGAGCAGGGCTGTCCGCAGGGCTGACCTACGCCAGCCAATTCTCACGAGCGTTCTGCCCAAACCAATCCTGGTTTGGGCAGAACGCTCGTGAGAATTGGCCGGAAAACGCCTGGCGAAGTCATTCGGGCGCTGCACGTCTGCTGGGCCGCCCCACCCCGGGGCCTTGAAGGGCATTGTGAGTGTCCGCACCGGATCGCCGCCAGGAGGCACTCCACAAGATGGAATGCAGCGAGGACAACGCCCGTGGATCCTCGACCTGCGGGGGTCCCATCCCTGGCGGTCTACCATGGGGCCTGGCCCATCACAAAGTCCGGTCTGGAACGCTCGCCTGCTTCCCCACCCTTCCGCTTCCGGGGTCCTGTCCCTCATGGCCTCCATATTGGAAACCCTTAGTCCCGCAGCCACGCATCTCCCAACCACGCAGTCTCCATCGGCGCCTCCTGGTGCTTCAGACAACGCTCAGAGTGTGATAAACCTGTATGACCAAAATGAGGTCATCCCCATCCTTGACCGCCCGATCTACCCGAAAGACGGAGGCGCACACCAGGCCACCACCCGTCCTTCAACTCTGCTCCGGGAACGCTCCACTGCGCCGGCGTGCCCAGGTGGGCCGCTTCTTTTCCGTGCCATTTCGGGGCGGCAGCAACAAGCCCTGGGCGAGAAAGGGCCCTGGGCCATGGAGAGCAGGGCTGTCCGCAGGGCTGCCCTACGCCGACCAATTCTCACGAGCGTTCTGCCCAAACCAATCCTGGTTTGGGCTGAAAGCTCGTGAGAATTGGCCGGAAAACGCCCGGCGAAGTCATTCGGGTGCTGCACGTCTGCTGGGCCGACCCCCCCGGGGCCTTGAAGGGCATTGTGAGTGTCCGCAACCGATCACCGCCAGAAGGAAATCCACAAGATGGAATGCAGCGAGGACAACGCCCGTGGATCCTCGACCTGCGGGGATCCCATCCCTGGCGCTCTACCATAGGGCCAGGCCCATCACGAAGTCCGGTTTGGAACGCTCACCTGCCTCCCCAACCTTCTGCTTCCGGGGTCCTGTCCCTCATGGCCTCCATATTGGAAACCTTTAGTCCCGCAGCCACGCATCTCCCAACCACGCAGTCTGCATCGGCGTCCCCTGGTGCTTCGGACAACCCTCAGAGTGAGATAAACCTGTTCACCAAAATGAGGTCATCCCCATCCTTTGCCGCCCCATCTACCTGAAAGACGGAGGCGCACACCAGTCCACCACCCGTCCTTCAACTCTGAGCCGGGAACACTCCACTGCGCCGGCGTGCCCAGTTGGGCCGCTTCTTTTCCGTGCCATTTCTGGGCGGCAGCAACAAGCCCTGGGCGAGAAAGGGCCCTGGGCGATAAAGGGCCCTGGGCCATGGAGAGCAGGGCTGTCCGCAGGGCTGACCTACGCCGGCCAATTCTCACGAGCGTTCTGCCCAAACCAATCCAGGACGCTCGTGAGAATTGGCCGGAAAACGCCTGGCGAAGTCATTCGGGCGCTGCACGTCTGCTGGGCCGCCCCACCCCGGGGCCTTGAAGGGCATTGTGAGTGTCCGCACCGGATCGCCGCCAGGAGGCACTCCACAAGATGGAATGCAGCGAGGACAATGCCCGTGGATCCTCGACCTGCGGGGGTCCCATCCCTGGCGGTCTACCATGGGGCCTGGCCCATCACAAAGTCCGGTCTGGAACGCTCGCCTGCTTCCCCAACCTTCCGCTTCCGGGGTCCTGTCCCTCATGGCCTCCATATTGGAAACCCTTAGTCCCGCAGCCACGCATCTCCCAACCACGCAGTCTCCATCGGCGCCTCCTGGTGCTTCAGACAACGCTCAGAGTGTGATAAACCTGTATGACCAAAATGAGGTCATCCCCATCCTTGACCGCCCGATCTACCCGAAAGACGGAGGCGCACACCAGGCCACCACCCGTCCTTCAACTCTGCTCCGGGAACGCTCCACTGCGCTGGCGTGCCCGGGTGGGCCGCTTCTTTTCCGTGCCATTTCTGGGCGGCAGCAACAAGCCCTGGGCGAGAAAGGGCCCTGGGCGAGAAAGGGCCCTGGGCCATGGAGAGCAGGGCTGTCCGCAGGGCTGCCCTACGCCGACCAATTCTCACGAGCGTTCTGCCCAAACGAATCCTGGTTTGAACAGAACGCTCGTGAGAATTGGCCGGAAAACGCCGGGCGAAGTCATTCGGGCGCTGCACGTCTGCTGGGGCGACCCCCCCCGGGGCCTTGAAGGGCATTGTGAGTGTCCGCAACCGATCACCGCCAGGAGGCAATCCACAAGATGGAATGCAGCGAGGACAACGCCCGTGGATCCTCGACCTGCGGGGATCCCATCCCTGGCGCTCTACCATAGGGCCAGGCCCATCACGAAGTCCGGTTTGGAACGCTCACCTGCCTCCCCAACCTTCTGCTTCCGGGGTCCTGTCCCTCATGGCCTCCATATTGGAAACCCTTAGTCCCGCAGCCACGCATCTCCCAACCACGCAGTCTGCATCGGCGTCCCCTGGTGCTTCGGACAACCCTCAGAGTGAGATAAACCTGTTCACCAAAATGAGGTCATCCCCATCCTTTGCCGCCCCATCTACCTGAAAGACGGAGGCGCACACCAGGCCACCACCCGTCCTTCAACTCTGCTCCGGGAACGCTCCACTGCGCCGGCGTGCCCAGGTGGGCCGCTTCTTTTCCGTGCCATTTCGGGGCGGCAGCAACAAGCCCTGGGCGAGAAAGGGCCCTGGGCCATGGAGAGCAGGGCTGTCCGCAGGGCTGCCCTACGCCGACCAATTCTCACGAGCGTTCTGCCCAAACCAATCCTGGTTTGGGCAGAACGCTCGTGAGAATTGGCCGGAAAATGCCCGGCGAAGTCATTCGGGCACTGCACGTCTGCTGGGCCGACCCCCCCGGGGCCTTGAAGGGCATTGTGAGTGTCCGCAACCGATCACCGCCAGGAGGCAATCCACAAGATGGAATGCAGCGAGGACAACGCCCGTGGATCCTCGACCTGCGGGGATCCCATCCCTGGCGCTCTACCATAGGGCCAGGCCCATCACGAAGTCCGGTTTGGAACGCTCACCTGCCTCCCCAACCTTCTGCTTCCGGGGTCCTGTCCCTCATGGCCTCCATATTGGAAACCCTTAGTCCCGCAGCCACGCATCTCCCAACCACGCAGTCTGCATCGGCGTCCCCTGGTGCTTCGGACAACCCTCAGAGTGAGATAAACCTGTTCACCAAAATGAGGTCATCCCCATCCTTTGCCGCCCCATCTACCTGAAAGACGGAGGCGCACACCAGTCCACCACCCGTCCTTCAACTCTGAGCCGGGAACACTCCACTGCGCCGGCGTGCCCAGTTGGGCCGCTTCTTTTCCGTGCCATTTCTGGGCGGCAGCAACCAGCCCTGGGCGAGAAAGGGCCCTGGGCGATAAAGGGCCCTGGGCCATGGAGAGCAGGGCTGTCCGCAGGGCTGACCTACGCCGGCCAATTCTCACGGGCGTTCTGCCCAAACCAATCCTGGTTTGGGCAGAACGCTCGTGAGAATTGGCCGGAAAACGCCTGGCGAAGTCATTCGGGCGCTGCACGTCTGCTGGGCCGCCCCACCCCGGGGCCTTGAAGGGCATTGTGAGTGTCCGCACCGGATCGCCGCCAGGAGGCACTCCACAAGATGGAATGCAGCGAGGACAACGCCCGTGGATCCTCGACCTGCGGGGGTCCCATCCCTGGCGGTCTACCATGGGGCCTGGCCCATCACAAAGTCCGGTCTGGAACGCTCGCCTGCTTCCCCACCCTTCCGCTTCCGGGGTCCTGTCCCTCATGGCCTCCATATTGGAAACCCTTAGTCCCGCAGCCACGCATCTCCCAACCACGCAGTCTCCATCGGCGCCTCCTGGTGCTTCAGACAACGCTCAGAGTGTGATAAACCTGTATGACCAAAATGAGGTCATCCCCATCCTTGGCCGCCCGATCTACCCGAAAGACGGAGGCGCACACCAGGACACCACCCGTCCTTCAACTCTGCTCCGGGAACGCTCCACTGCGCCGGCGTGCCCGGGTGGGCCGCTTCTTTTCCGTGCCATTTCGGGGCGGCAGCAACAAGCCCTGGGCGAGAAAGGGCCCTGGGCCATGGAGAGCAGGGCTGTCCGCAGGGCTGCCCTACGCCGGCCAATTCTCACGAGCGTTCTGCCCAAACCAATCCTGGTTTGGGCAGAACGCTCGTGAGAATTGGCCGGAAAACGCCCGGCGAAGTCATTCGGGCGCTGCACGTCTGCTGGGCCGACCCCCCCGGGGCCTTGAAGGGCATTGTGAGTGTCCGCAACCGATCACCGCCAGGAGGCACTCCACAAGATGGAATGCAGCGAGGACAACGCCCGTGGATCCTCGACCTGCGGGGGTCCCATCCCTGGCGGTCTACCATGGGGCCTGGCCCATCACAAAGTCCGGTCTGGAACGCTCGCCTGCTTCCCCAACCTTCCGCTTCCGGGGTCCTGTCCCTCATGGCCTCCATATTGGAAACCCTTAGTCCCGCAGCCACGCATCTCCCAACCACGCAGTCTCCATCGGCGCCTCCTGGTGCTTCAGACAACGCTCAGAGTGTGATAAACCTGTATGACCAAAATGAGGTCATCCCCATCCTTGACCGCCCGATCTACCCGAAAGACGGAGGCGCACACCAGGCCACCACCCGTCCTTCAACTCTGCTCCGGGAACGCTCCACTGCGCTGGCGTGCCCGGGTGGGCCGCTTCTTTTCCGTGCCATTTCTGGGCGGCAGCAACAAGCCCTGGGCGAGAAAGGGCCCTGGGCGAGAAAGGGCCCTGGGCCATGGAGAGCAGGGCTGTCCGCAGGGCTGCCCTACGCCGACCAATTCTCACGAGCGTTCTGCCCAAACGAATCCTGGTTTGAACAGAACGCTCGTGAGAATTGGCCGGAAAACGCCGGGCGAAGTCATTCGGGCGCTGCACGTCTGCTGGGGCGACCCCCCCCGGGGCCTTGAAGGGCATTGTGAGTGTCCGCAACCGATCACCGCCAGGAGGCAATCCACAAGATGGAATGCAGCGAGGACAACGCCCGTGGATCCTCGACCTGCGGGGATCCCATCCCTGGCGCTCTACCATAGGGCCAGGCCCATCACGAAGTCCGGTTTGGAACGCTCACCTGCCTCCCCAACCTTCTGCTTCCGGGGTCCTGTCCCTCATGGCCTCCATATTGGAAACCCTTAGTCCCGCAGCCACGCATCTCCCAACCACGCAGTCTGCATCGGCGTCCCCTGGTGCTTCGGACAACCCTCAGAGTGAGATAAACCTGTTCACCAAAATGAGGTCATCCCCATCCTTTGCCGCCCCATCTACCTGAAAGACGGTGGCGCACACCAGGCCACCACCCGTCCTTCAACTCTGCTCCGGGAACGCTCCACTGCGCCGGCGTGCCCAGGTGGGCCGCTTCTTTTCCGTGCCATTTCGGGGCGGCAGCAACAAGCCCTGGGCGAGAAAGGGCCCTGGGCCATGGAGAGCAGGGCTGTCCGCAGGGCTGCCCTACGCCGACCAATTCTCACGAGCGTTCTGCCCAAACCAATCCTGGTTTGGGCAGAACGCTCGTGAGAATTGGCCGGAAAATGCCCGGCGAAGTCATTCGGGCACTGCACGTCTGCTGGGCCGACCCCCCCGGGGCCTTGAAGGGCATTGTGAGTGTCCGCAACCGATCACCGCCAGGAGGCAATCCACAAGATGGAATGCAGCGAGGACAACGCCCGTGGATCCTCGACCTGCGGGGATCCCATCCCTGGCGCTCTACCATAGGGCCAGGCCCATCACGAAGTCCGGTTTGGAACGCTCACCTGCCTCCCCAACCTTCTGCTTCCGGGGTCCTGTCCCTCATGGCCTCCATATTGGAAACCCTTAGTCCCGCAGCCACGCATCTCCCAACCACGCAGTCTGCATCGGCGTCCCCTGGTGCTTCGGACAACCCTCAGAGTGAGATAAACCTGTTCACCAAAATGAGGTCATCCCCATCCTTTGCCGCCCCATCTACCTGAAAGACGGAGGCGCACACCAGTCCACCACCCGTCCTTCAACTCTGAGCCGGGAACACTCCACTGCGCCGGCGTGCCCAGTTGGGCCGCTTCTTTTCCGTGCCATTTCTGGGCGGCAGCAACCAGCCCTGGGCGAGAAAGGGCCCTGGGCGATAAAGGGCCCTGGGCCATGGAGAGCAGGGCTGTCCGCAGGGCTGACCTACGCCGGCCAATTCTCACGGGCGTTCTGCCCAAACCAATCCTGGTTTGGGCAGAACGCTCGTGAGAATTGGCCGGAAAACGCCTGGCGAAGTCATTCGGGCGCTGCACGTCTGCTGGGCCGCCCCACCCCGGGGCCTTGAAGGGCATTGTGAGTGTCCGCACCGGATCGCCGCCAGGAGGCACTCCACAAGATGGAATGCAGCGAGGACAACGCCCGTGGATCCTCGACCTGCGGGGGTCCCATCCCTGGCGGTCTACCATGGGGCCTGGCCCATCACAAAGTCCGGTCTGGAACGCTCGCCTGCTTCCCCACCCTTCCGCTTCCGGGGTCCTGTCCCTCATGGCCTCCATATTGGAAACCCTTAGTCCCGCAGCCACGCATCTCCCAACCACGCAGTCTCCATCGGCGCCTCCTGGTGCTTCAGACAACGCTCAGAGTGTGATAAACCTGTATGACCAAAATGAGGTCATCCCCATCCTTGGCCGCCCGATCTACCCGAAAGACGGAGGCGCACACCAGGACACCACCCGTCCTTCAACTCTGCTCCGGGAACGCTCCACTGCGCCGGCGTGCCCGGGTGGGCCGCTTCTTTTCCGTGGCATTTCGGGGCGGCAGCAACAAGCCCTGGGCGAGAAAGGGCCCTGGGCCATGGAGAGCAGGGCTGTCCGCAGGGCTGCCCTACGCCGGCCAATTCTCACGAGCGTTCTGCCCAAACCAATCCTGGTTTGGGCAGAACGCTCGTGAGAATTGGCCGGAAAACGCCCGGCGAAGTCATTCGGGCGCTGCACGTCTGCTGGGCCGACCCCCCCGGGGCCTTGAAGGGCATTGTGAGTGTCCGCAACCGATCACCGCCAGGAGGCAATCCACAAGATGGAATGCAGCGAGGACAACGCCCGTGGATCCTCGACCTGCGGGGGTCCCATCCCTGGCGCTCTACCACAGGGCCAGGCCCATCACGAAGTCCGGTTTGGAACGCTCACCTGCCTCCCCAACCTTCTGCTTCCGGGGTCCTGTCCCTCATGGCCTCCATATTGGAAACCCTTAGTCCCGCAGCCACGCATCTCCCAACCACGCAGTCTGCATCGGCGTCCCCTGGTGCTTCGGACAACCCTCAGAGTGAGATAAACCTGTTCACCAAAATGAGGTCATCCCCATCCTTTGCCGCCCCATCTACCTGAAAGACGGAGGCGCACACCAGTCCACCACCCGTCCTTCAACTCTGAGCCGGGAACACTCCACTGCGCCGGCGTGCCCAGTTGGGCCGCTTCTTTTCCGTGCCATTTCTGGGCGGCAGCAACAAGCCCTGGGCGAGAAAGGGCCCTGGGCGAGAAAGGGCCCTGGGCCATGGAGAGCAGGGCTGTCCGCAGGGCTGACCTACGCCAGCCAATTCTCACGAGCGTTCTGCCCAAACCAATCCTGGTTTGGGCAGAACGCTCGTGAGAATTGGCCGGAAAACGCCTGGCGAAGTCATTCGGGCGCTGCACGTCTGCTGGGCCGCCCCACCCCGGGGCCTTGAAGGGCATTGTGAGTGTCCGCACCGGATCGCCGCCAGGAGGCACTCCACAAGATGGAATGCAGCGAGGACAACGCCCGTGGATCCTCGACCTGCGGGGGTCCCATCCCTGGCGGTCTACCATGGGGCCTGGCCCATCACAAAGTCCGGTCTGGAACGCTCGCCTGCTTCCCCACCCTTCCGCTTCCGGGGTCCTGTCCCTCATGGCCTCCATATTGGAAACCCTTAGTCCCGCAGCCACGCATCTCCCAACCACGCAGTCTCCATCGGCGCCTCCTGGTGCTTCAGACAACGCTCAGAGTGTGATAAACCTGTATGACCAAAATGAGGTCATCCCCATCCTTGACCGCCCGATCTACCCGAAAGACGGAGGCGCACACCAGGCCACCACCCGTCCTTCAACTCTGCTCCGGGAACGCTCCACTGCGCCGGCGTGCCCAGGTGGGCCGCTTCTTTTCCGTGCCATTTCGGGGCGGCAGCAACAAGCCCTGGGCGAGAAAGGGCCCTGGGCCATGGAGAGCAGGGCTGTCCGCAGGGCTGCCCTACGCCGACCAATTCTCACGAGCGTTCTGCCCAAACCAATCCTGGTTTGGGCTGAAAGCTCGTGAGAATTGGCCGGAAAACGCCCGGCGAAGTCATTCGGGTGCTGCACGTCTGCTGGGCCGACCCCCCCGGGGCCTTGAAGGGCATTGTGAGTGTCCGCAACCGATCACCGCCAGAAGGAAATCCACAAGATGGAATGCAGCGAGGACAACGCCCGTGGATCCTCGACCTGCGGGGATCCCATCCCTGGCGCTCTACCATAGGGCCAGGCCCATCACGAAGTCCGGTTTGGAACGCTCACCTGCCTCCCCAACCTTCTGCTTCCGGGGTCCTGTCCCTCATGGCCTCCATATTGGAAACCTTTAGTCCCGCAGCCACGCATCTCCCAACCACGCAGTCTGCATCGGCGTCCCCTGGTGCTTCGGACAACCCTCAGAGTGAGATAAACCTGTTCACCAAAATGAGGTCATCCCCATCCTTTGCCGCCCCATCTACCTGAAAGACGGAGGCGCACACCAGTCCACCACCCGTCCTTCAACTCTGAGCCGGGAACACTCCACTGCGCCGGCGTGCCCAGTTGGGCCGCTTCTTTTCCGTGCCATTTCTGGGCGGCAGCAACAAGCCCTGGGCGAGAAAGGGCCCTGGGCGATAAAGGGCCCTGGGCCATGGAGAGCAGGGCTGTCCGCAGGGCTGACCTACGCCGGCCAATTCTCACGAGCGTTCTGCCCAAACCAATCCAGGACGCTCGTGAGAATTGGCCGGAAAACGCCTGGCGAAGTCATTCGGGCGCTGCACGTCTGCTGGGCCGCCCCACCCCGGGGCCTTGAAGGGCATTGTGAGTGTCCGCACCGGATCGCCGCCAGGAGGCACTCCACAAGATGGAATGCAGCGAGGACAATGCCCGTGGATCCTCGACCTGCGGGGGTCCCATCCCTGGCGGTCTACCATGGGGCCTGGCCCATCACAAAGTCCGGTCTGGAACGCTCGCCTGCTTCCCCAACCTTCCGCTTCCGGGGTCCTGTCCCTCATGGCCTCCATATTGGAAACCCTTAGTCCCGCAGCCACGCATCTCCCAACCACGCAGTCTCCATCGGCGCCTCCTGGTGCTTCAGACAACGCTCAGAGTGTGATAAACCTGTATGACCAAAATGAGGTCATCCCCATCCTTGACCGCCCGATCTACCCGAAAGACGGAGGCGCACACCAGGCCACCACCCGTCCTTCAACTCTGCTCCGGGAACGCTCCACTGCGCTGGCGTGCCCGGGTGGGCCGCTTCTTTTCCGTGCCATTTCTGGGCGGCAGCAACAAGCCCTGGGCGAGAAAGGGCCCTGGGCGAGAAAGGGCCCTGGGCCATGGAGAGCAGGGCTGTCCGCAGGGCTGCCCTACGCCGACCAATTCTCACGAGCGTTCTGCCCAAACGAATCCTGGTTTGAACAGAACGCTCGTGAGAATTGGCCGGAAAACGCCGGGCGAAGTCATTCGGGCGCTGCACGTCTGCTGGGGCGACCCCCCCCGGGGCCTTGAAGGGCATTGTGAGTGTCCGCAACCGATCACCGCCAGGAGGCAATCCACAAGATGGAATGCAGCGAGGACAACGCCCGTGGATCCTCGACCTGCGGGGATCCCATCCCTGGCGCTCTACCATAGGGCCAGGCCCATCACGAAGTCCGGTTTGGAACGCTCACCTGCCTCCCCAACCTTCTGCTTCCGGGGTCCTGTCCCTCATGGCCTCCATATTGGAAACCCTTAGTCCCGCAGCCACGCATCTCCCAACCACGCAGTCTGCATCGGCGTCCCCTGGTGCTTCGGACAACCCTCAGAGTGAGATAAACCTGTTCACCAAAATGAGGTCATCCCCATCCTTTGCCGCCCCATCTACCTGAAAGACGGAGGCGCACACCAGGCCACCACCCGTCCTTCAACTCTGCTCCGGGAACGCTCCACTGCGCCGGCGTGCCCAGGTGGGCCGCTTCTTTTCCGTGCCATTTCGGGGCGGCAGCAACAAGCCCTGGGCGAGAAAGGGCCCTGGGCCATGGAGAGCAGGGCTGTCCGCAGGGCTGCCCTACGCCGACCAATTCTCACGAGCGTTCTGCCCAAACCAATCCTGGTTTGGGCAGAACGCTCGTGAGAATTGGCCGGAAAATGCCCGGCGAAGTCATTCGGGCACTGCACGTCTGCTGGGCCGACCCCCCCGGGGCCTTGAAGGGCATTGTGAGTGTCCGCAACCGATCACCGCCAGGAGGCAATCCACAAGATGGAATGCAGCGAGGACAACGCCCGTGGATCCTCGACCTGCGGGGATCCCATCCCTGGCGCTCTACCATAGGGCCAGGCCCATCACGAAGTCCGGTTTGGAACGCTCACCTGCCTCCCCAACCTTCTGCTTCCGGGGTCCTGTCCCTCATGGCCTCCATATTGGAAACCCTTAGTCCCGCAGCCACGCATCTCCCAACCACGCAGTCTGCATCGGCGTCCCCTGGTGCTTCGGACAACCCTCAGAGTGAGATAAACCTGTTCACCAAAATGAGGTCATCCCCATCCTTTGCCGCCCCATCTACCTGAAAGACGGAGGCGCACACCAGTCCACCACCCGTCCTTCAACTCTGAGCCGGGAACACTCCACTGCGCCGGCGTGCCCAGTTGGGCCGCTTCTTTTCCGTGCCATTTCTGGGCGGCAGCAACCAGCCCTGGGCGAGAAAGGGCCCTGGGCGATAAAGGGCCCTGGGCCATGGAGAGCAGGGCTGTCCGCAGGGCTGACCTACGCCGGCCAATTCTCACGGGCGTTCTGCCCAAACCAATCCTGGTTTGGGCAGAACGCTCGTGAGAATTGGCCGGAAAACGCCTGGCGAAGTCATTCGGGCGCTGCACGTCTGCTGGGCCGCCCCACCCCGGGGCCTTGAAGGGCATTGTGAGTGTCCGCACCGGATCGCCGCCAGGAGGCACTCCACAAGATGGAATGCAGCGAGGACAACGCCCGTGGATCCTCGACCTGCGGGGGTCCCATCCCTGGCGGTCTACCATGGGGCCTGGCCCATCACAAAGTCCGGTCTGGAACGCTCGCCTGCTTCCCCACCCTTCCGCTTCCGGGGTCCTGTCCCTCATGGCCTCCATATTGGAAACCCTTAGTCCCGCAGCCACGCATCTCCCAACCACGCAGTCTCCATCGGCGCCTCCTGGTGCTTCAGACAACGCTCAGAGTGTGATAAACCTGTATGACCAAAATGAGGTCATCCCCATCCTTGGCCGCCCGATCTACCCGAAAGACGGAGGCGCACACCAGGACACCACCCGTCCTTCAACTCTGCTCCGGGAACGCTCCACTGCGCCGGCGTGCCCGGGTGGGCCGCTTCTTTTCCGTGCCATTTCGGGGCGGCAGCAACAAGCCCTGGGCGAGAAAGGGCCCTGGGCCATGGAGAGCAGGGCTGTCCGCAGGGCTGCCCTACGCCGGCCAATTCTCACGAGCGTTCTGCCCAAACCAATCCTGGTTTGGGCAGAACGCTCGTGAGAATTGGCCGGAAAACGCCCGGCGAAGTCATTCGGGCGCTGCACGTCTGCTGGGCCGACCCCCCCGGGGCCTTGAAGGGCATTGTGAGTGTCCGCAACCGATCACCGCCAGGAGGCAATCCACAAGATGGAATGCAGCGAGGACAACGCCCGTGGATCCTCGACCTGCGGGGGTCCCATCCCTGGGGCTCTACCACAGGGCCAGGCCCATCACGAAGTCCGGTTTGGAACGCTCACCTGCCTCCCCAACCTTCTGCTTCCGGGGTCCTGTCCCTCATGGCCTCCATATTGGAAACCCTTAGTCCCGCAGCCACGCATCTCCCAACCACGCAGTCTGCATCGGCGTCCCCTGGTGCTTCGGACAACCCTCAGAGTGAGATAAACCTGTTCACCAAAATGAGGTCATCCCCATCCTTTGCCGCCCCATCTACCTGAAAGACGGAGGCGCACACCAGTCCACCACCCGTCCTTCAACTCTGAGCCGGGAACACTCCACTGCGCCGGCGTGCCC